>NC_143575.1:19394206-19698475 GCF_048544385.1 Mastigoproctus giganteus
GACACGTTTATTGATTCCTCTCCACAACGAAAGAGGACGCTGTTTAAGAAGGAAGTTAATGTATAATTACAATTTCAAAATGGAGGACCTTACGTTTTCAATGCAATTATTTATTATCTTTGAGCTTCTATTCAATCGGTGGTCATTAAGACGGTGGGGATTCATTGGTAGCCTTTAATACTCATATCAATAAAGATCCTTAAAGCCCTAACGCAGTCATCCTTTAACATTTTTTACCAAACGAAACTACTCACATTTTACTAGGTTTAGAAAACAATGTGAAATTTTCTGCAGGATTAACTTACCTGAAGTTCACTATGGATCACTCTTCCCACTTCGGGAAAGCAGCCGTCCTCCAACTGTTGTTTCACCACCCATTCTGTGGAGCGAGTGAGGTCCTTGTCATCCACGGTGATGAATCTCTGAGCCTGAGAAAAAGCTCTGATCACGAAAGCTGTTAGCCATATGCTTCCTTCTTTGTCCGATTTTCCAAAGGCG
This sequence comes from Mastigoproctus giganteus, assembly GCF_048544385.1. Taxonomy (NCBI): domain Eukaryota; kingdom Metazoa; phylum Arthropoda; class Arachnida; order Uropygi; family Thelyphonidae; genus Mastigoproctus; species Mastigoproctus giganteus. Next base: position 19,394,705 of record NC_143575.1, read on the forward strand.
CTGTACGAACTGTCATCGTGCCTGTACGTTAACTCTCTTTGGTAGCCTGAAACAATAAGTTGCAATTAGGGTCTGTGGAAAATAGTGCAATCGCATGGATCTTTGTATTATATTTTCAGTAATTATTAATGTTAATCACTAATGATGTTAAACGAATACGACTTGCTGCGAAATATTGTACTCTTCTGAAAATCTGCTGCGAGTTCGGACAGAATGTATATGTATTTTCAATCCTGCCAAAAAGCGATAGAAGAGATTACACGCTGAGCCATCCGTGCCCTCTAGGCAGAAGGAATCCAATTTAAAGAGATGGGATTCATTGGGACAACGGTTTTTGCAAGTGCTACTAAGGATACCTAAATGGTTCAAGGAATTCGTTAGTTAAGGGGGAAAAAGAGTAATCTAGACACAGGTTTATCCAATGAGATGTGTCAATGTACTGTTGAAAAACTACCAAACTTTACCTTTAATTATTAATGTTCAGTAAACTGCATCCAACTGTATTATATCACCTAATTATCATTATCTGAACATCTTGAAATTGTCAGTCTATAAACTAATTAAATGATGACCATATTTCTATCACAAGGTGGCACATGCGTATTAACTTCACTTAGAGCTTTTCACTTCACTTTACTTCTTCTGATAGTATCTATTGACATAATTATTTGTTAATTTGGAACAAGGAACTTTGACCCAAGAACATGCTTACCTGTTTTCAGGTGAGAAAGAACCCGGGACTCAATGTCTGCTGTTAGCTTTCCAGTGGACTTCAGATAGTCCAGGACAAATATATTCGGCACAAACAGGATCATGTTTTGCTCTCCGCATCCAGTAGGCAGTCTTACCAAGCGATCCAGACCTTGGACAGTTGGTCCCATCAGATCACCTAAAATGAATAAAGATTTCATAAATACTGGTATGTGCGCAAAAATCGGTATAATGAGTTCTGCAAAAAAAAAGAACAGGTTGGTTTTGCAGTAACTGTTTCCATCTTAATTTATCTAAGTGCCGTTCTGTTATATTTCTGTGCGTTTATCATTTACATTAAACCTAGAACGTCAGTTCAAGGCAATTCAATTATTTTTAGTTCAATTTTGATTTTGAAATTGAGATCAGCACTCACTGTTATACCTGAAAGAGCATTTTGATGCTCAGTGTACTATTCCAAAATTAGATACAAGGCTAAATGCTCACTGAGAAACGTTTATCATAATAACAAGAGGATAATTGGTGTAACCACATATTGAACGATATCCGTGAGAATTATTTTCTTCTACCATTAAAAGAGTTCATAGGCGTCGGCTTTTCAAAATTAAAAGAAGACTTCGAAGGCATGTGGTTCTTGTTTTAACAATAACCACATAATTTTTTAACAAAATTCATTAGGATGATAGCAGAAATATGGATAAAATATTCGAATAAAGGGAGAAACTCTTTCAATTAACACCAATGTTCGTATAGTGCGATAATTTGATGCATTATTAATACCCCATGAAAAAACGAATAACTCAAGTTTCATTTTCATTGGTCAAAAGGGTCAATTTCTTGTTAATATAAGGAAGCTTATGGAGGATTTTCGAAAACGTTGAAATCGATATGCGAACCTCGCTCACCACAGTCATATTCGCAGTCTCTTCCCACATATTCACATGCTTCCACATTGAACGTTTTGATTGTGCCTCAACAGAATGAAAACTGACTACAAAAGTGACGTTGAAGCACTCGTGAGTAGCACAGTTGGTAGAATTGCTGTTCTCCAAACACAGGATGGAAAACACCTGCGTTTGAGTTCAATTAATAATGGTTTGAATATTTATGGGCCTTTTTCACAACGTGGTTGAGTTATCCAGTCTCAGGAGCGGATAGCATGGATTTTTTCCCCGAATACCTCATTTTTTCGTCCAACAAAAACGAAATCGACCTCACAACACATGCAACTTACAGACAACATAAACGGAGCAATATGGCCTTACTCGCTGATTCTCATAAAACCCTATTACAAGAACAGTTACGTCTGGTAAGAATAAGCAACTCTGTTTTGAGATAAAGTGCAATCATGAACTCACACATCTCTATAATAGTAGTAGTAGTAGTGGCATGTGATGCAAGAAAGCAAGTGTATGAGCTTATGCAGCATCAACCAAAAAAAAAAAAAATAATAATCAAACCATTCCCTCCAAATGCCTGTCCAGTTCCTCCTTAAATTTATTTAACCTATCAACTTCCACAACGCCAGATGGAAGTTTGTTCCAGCAATTAACCACACGCTGGCTAAAGGCAAATTTCCGCACATCTATTCTACATCTGTCGTTCGTCAATTTCAATTCATGCCCCCCTTAGGTTCGTAATCTGAACAAGTGGAAGACTCCCATCAGAATTCAGCGTGCTCAACCCATTCAAGGCCTTATACATCTCAATCAGATCATCGCGCAGGTGCCTAGTCTCCACCCACTGCAATTTGCAGAACTTAAGCCTCTCTTGATAAGAGGATCCCTTCATTCCCCTCACCAATCTTGTTGCCCTTCTCTGTACACGCTCAAGTAAATCTACATACTTCCTAAAATGAGGCCTCCAGACCTGTACGCAGTACTCAAGGCGTGGCCTGACCATTGCCTTATACAGAGGGACAATCACCTCCTTTTCCCTGCTAGCAAAATTCTATATATCATTGACAAAACCCCATGACCTGCCCTGGCAGCCTGTCTGCATTGCTCAGAAAACTTCATAATTGACTGCACAATTACTCCCAGGTCTTTTTCATTTTCTACCACCTAAAGTGTAGTACCACACAGTTGGTACGTTTTTCTTGGGTTACTTCTACCCATATGCAGTACTTTGCATTTGTCAAGGTAAAACTTCAGTTGCCACTTCTTAGCCCATCTGCCCAAATTATCTAGATCCTGTTGCAGTAGCACACTGCCATTAATGTCATTAACAACCCTGCCAACCTTTGTATCATCTGCAAACTTCGACATTAAGCCTGATATACCTTCATCAATATCACTGATAAATATACAAAACAACAGTGGACCTAACACTGAACCCTGTGGGAATCCACTAATAACATTAGTCCAAGAAGAGCAGCACCCATTGATTACCACCCTCTGTCATCTCCCACTTAACCATCCTTTTATCCATTGTAGCAACTTACCCTTAATACCATTCTGCTCCAATTTGTACAATAGTCTTCCATGCGCAACAGTGTCAAAAGCTTTCCTGAAATCCAAATATATGATATCAAAATTATTTTTTGCATCCAGTTCCTTTGTAACCACATCATAATATCCTATCAAATTTGTCAGACAAGACTTTCCCTTAACAAACCCTTCTAGATCATCTAGAAACCTAGATGATCCTGCAATGCATCTTTAACCAGTGACTCCATTATTTTACCCGGAACAGAAGTTAAACTAACTGGTCTGTAATTACTCGTGTCACACTTCGATCTCCCTTTGTGAATTGGGGATACATTTGCACACCTCCAGTCCGTGGGGACCTCCCCTGAGTGTAAGGATTCTCTCATAATTATAGCTAAGGGTTTGCTTACTTCCTTTGCTGCCTCCTTTAACTGGATAGATTCCTGTCCACCCCAGGTGCCTTTCTTATGTTTAACTTCAACAATTTCCCCTCCACTTTGCTCTCAGTTATTACAAAATCATTAAGCACCCTTTTACAATTAATGAACACCACATTTCCCATTTTTACTGCGCATGCACCATCGTAGCTTTGCAGTTGTCCAATGGTAGCACCTTGTACAGAGTAATTCTTCGTGTAAATTTAAAAACTGCAGAGCCCCCTAATCCCCAGAACCTCCTCACCTTATCCGCGTTTTCATTGGTTGTCATTTAAAATGATCACTCTTTATTACTGATACACAACGCCAATAAAATTTAATGAAAATCTCATTTACATTTGAATCTACTTATTATTACGATGATATGTATTTTCAGAAATATTACTAATTTTACTCACCAGATACAGAAAAGAAAGCTCTGGCTGAACCTTCCACAACATTATTTGGAACATCAAGATCATATTCAGCTTTAAAAACCTGATTTTCCAAGTCTGTAAAAAAGCACAGAAAAATTCAAACATTTGTCTAACTTCATAAGACAGAAAACTATAAAATAAGTTGATCACATTTCGTTTGGAACCAATAAGAGTAAAAGGGTAAATTGTATTAAAAAATAGACCCAAACGAATATTAATAATAGATATATTTATAACTTTGAAGTGGCACAAATTTCAAATGTTTTGAATATACTACGCAATGGAAATTTAGGAGAAAAATATACAAACTCACCTTTCATGCAGAAGAAATTGTTGTACACCTTTTCTACAGGAATCCCTTCTGCCTGTAAGAAATAAAACAGTTTATTTCAAGCGCTCAAATATTAATTAGTTTTCTTTCATGTTAAGCCAATGTAACTGAGGCTATGAGGTATTAATATGTTGTCTACAAAACTATGGTATGCTGTGGTCGATTTGCCTGTTTGCTGGACGAAAAATGCAGATTTCCATGGAATACGAACCAAGCAACCTGAGATTGATTGGAATTCACGCCTTTTTCTCCTGGTGTGGAAGACGGTGGTTGTATCTACTGTGCTTGCAGTAGCATTAAAAAAAAAGCCCCTTTTCTTAAAATCGCTGACCCCCAACCAGTAGCAGTGAAGAAGATACCACGAGATCCTTTCGAACATCCAGTTAATTAAAAAAAATCGAAAGAAAGGTGTTTCGAGAAACGATCCATGAGGTACGCCTTTTCTAACTTTGCTCCATTTCGAAGAGTAATCATTAAATTCAAGGCTCTGCTTTCAACACTGCGGCACTATATATTCAACATTATGTATAATCAACTACAGGACTTACTTGCCTTTAGTCTTAAAGGTTTTCTAATAATCAGTCTGTCTCGATGATAAAATATAACTAACTGAATACGTTCATCCATACCCGTGGGTAGCACAGTTGTTAGAATGGCCGTCCTCCCCACAGCGGGTTGAAAAGACCTGAATTCGACTCCTGTCGATGACAGGAGGAATTTTGATGGGTCTTTTTCACAACGTGGTCCAGTTAGTCGATCTCAGGTGAGGGGTGGGGAGGATTCGTCCAACAAAACAGACAAATCGACCATAGATCACTCGCAATTAACGGACACAGAGCACGGCATAGGGATTTAAATATTCGAATGGCCTAATATAATAGTTTGGGTTTGGTTTTGTTTTTTTTTTTTTTTTGGTCTTAGGCAAAGGTAGCATGGTTTTTTCTCCCGGAAACTCCGGTTTATCCCAGCAAAACAGAAAATCGACCTCAGAACACGCGCAATTTACAGATAATATAAACGGAGTAACGTGGCCTTCGTTGCCGATGCTCCTAAAACCCAATAACAACAACTGCTCATCTAGACACACCCCTTTCTACTCTGGTTGCAAGTCGGTTGTATTAGGATTTAAGGAGCATCAGCGACGATATTGCTCCGTGTATACTGCCTGTACAGATTTGAGAAACGACCGTTGAATTCATCAGGACCATCATTTGGGTTGCAAAAGATTTTTTCACATCCCTCACTCAACTGTTCGATTTCATTCGTTCTTTATATTGTCATATATGAATAAATTTTTGTTCCTTTATTTTCTCTCATGTCCAGTGATTAGAGTTATCCCCTGTTTGCCTAATCTTTGCTGTGATACTGTTAAAGATCAACTTGTAGCCACTTGTGCTCCAGTACGTTTCGTTGTTCTGTTAGTTTCTTCAGAGTTTCAAGCGAATTTGCTCAAGAAAACACTTCTTTTCTTGACACTACGCTGACAGACCTCAGAAAACGAAAATTTTCGTGCTTACTTTCAACCTTCTTAAATAAATTTAAGAAGGTTGAAACATTAGTATAGGCAATTAAAAACATTAGTATAGGCAATAGAATTAAAATGATTAAATGAAAATTGGAACAAAACGCAAGAGCGCACAAACCTCCACTAGCAACTGTCTTGTCACAGCATCTCTTGCGGTCACTGTGGCAACTGTCTCGTTAACACAGCCATCTTCTTCATTCATGGAGTGTGCCGATACCGTGAAGTTGATTTTGCCGAGAACTTTTGGTTCCACCATGAACCTGTGGGTCGCGGTGTCCCCTCCGCAGACACAGAACTCAGTGGTGTGGGAGTCATTGAGCAGTGTGAAGTTGGCGTTCGGTTCTAATAACAATTTTATCTAGAATAAAAAAAAGTCATTGAAAATTAAAGATAAAAGAAAATAAAACATCTACTTGTCACTGCCTAGCAACCAATTATCACTATCGGAGCTTATGAAGTGAAGAACAACATAATATAATTTACCGAAAAAGATATCCTTATGTCCCAGAACACCAAATAGGAAACCCCACTCACATGGAAAAATTAGGGGTTTAAAAACAGACGTATTCTTTATCACTGCGTGTGGCAGGCTCCTCTGCATTTACTACTTTTCAACGATACTGTTCAATCAATGTAGACTAAAGATAACCATTTATCAGGCATGCATGCGTAGCGTCTGAAGAATTCAGGATACTAGTTTTATCTTGAATTTGGAGCGCCAACCTAAAATGTACTAAAAACGCGTGAAAAAAGTTTATTAAGTCCCCTGTGTATTTTCCACAGTTCCACCTTCAAACAGAAGAATCGTAGGTTGGTTAACATCGATTATACGTTCATCATCTGGGAAAAATCATCGGACTATCAGAGTAAACTTGGCTAGCACAGCACAGATATTCTTCAGAACTTGAAATATGATAATATTACATTATCATCCGTTTAGTTTTAGCGTTGTTCATTCCATAATAACAAAACTTCAGAGGCTTAAACAAGCTTCAGTCTATTGACTGAAGTTTGTTTAAGAATCTTCTTTGTGGTCCGGTTATGCCATGTTCCAACAATTTAACGTATTTGCTACAGTACATTATCAATTATCAGTTTTAGATCGCGACCAACAACCATGTAAGGGAATTCGATTTTCATAAAGAAGCAGTACGGTATTATGTATAGTTCAAGAACTTTGAAACGAGTTGGATTATTGCATTGTTCGAAGCTGAATGATCAACAACACAAACCGCAGTTCTTCTCGGTCATACCTTGTCTTAAAAAGAACAGCCATCCAACTCAGTTTTGAACATTACGAATCTCTCCCCATCGACATCGACTACCGTGACGAGGAAGCTTTTCCGCACAAGCAATAAGGGTCTTCATTTAGTCCCCGAAATTTTATATTTGTGACCCGGAGATCATCCTCGATCTTCCAGTAAAATTGCACCGTGTATGTTCACTTACTGATTCCTTTTGCGACCTTATATAGCTTAATTAGGCTCCCCCTGAGATGTCGAATCCCTATGCTTTGCAATCCGCTGCTTCCGAGCCTCTCTCCATATGGACATCGATTAGCATCCCTCATTACTCTGGTTGTTATTCTTTGAACCATTTCTAAAGCTTGTCTTTCTTTCTTTGTGCTATACAGTCCTGAATATAATATTCGAAATGAGGTGTCATCATTTTCTTACAGAAAGGCACAATCAAACCATTTGTTTCAAATATTGAATGCCTTGTTTTCACTGCAGAATTTTTTTTTCATATTTGACTGGATCGTAGTCCGTAAATCTTCTTTGTCCTGAATACATTTAACTCCCCGACTTGCGCCTAGCTTATATTCCATTAGCCATTTCTCAATCCACCTTTTCAACGGATTTCAATAGTTCTTAATCAAAATGGCTTGGTTACAATCGTTAACCCCGCATCCTAGCAGTAAGTGAGTAAGCAATCATGATTTTTGCATAATCGAGAACATCTTCGTCCTTATTTAGCTGCACACTACATTAATAAACAAAGTGCCAGAAGGCATTCAAAAAAGCCTCAGCAACTATTTCTTCTGTTCTGGAACACACCCAGAATGAAAGAAATATAATGTAAACGAACAGGCTGCTAGAATCAAGTTAATGTTGCAAGAGGTCATTTCAAGAACCTTGTAGATTGAAGAGGTGTATAGTTCGTGCAGGATTTTGCCACCTAATTTTCATCCAGAAATTTTCCCACCCAGTCTTAGAACGAAACTAACTTGCAAACCAGATTCGTAAAGCTTGGGATGGCCTCACACCTCATCTCAGGTTGAGATTAACTTTATTGATATAAACTCTTTGTGTAATAAGAAAAACAGACCTTGCTTCCACTCACCGGAAGGCAATCCGACAGGTAATTAAAGACGGACACCACAATGGGAACTTTCTCTCCTCGAATGACCGAATACGGCAGTCGAAATGATAGAAAGAAGGCTTGGAATGTAGTAATTCTAGCTTCATCTGAGAGACCTATTCCTTTTTCTTCATGCATGCACACTGCACTGCCAATCCACTCGGTAATGGTGTGCGGCAGCTCCTTCTTTAGCACCAACTTATCTACATCCCTAGAAAAGAAATGGAGAAAAAACAGCCATTAAATCATTCATCGTGCGCTAGTTCTATCCTTCTTCGCACAATAAATATCCCACTTGAACGTTGACTAAAGGTCAGGACAACCGATCAAACACAAATCAGAGAAAAAGAAAGGAAAAGCGCCACAAAGTTACATGAAAACGTAATCTTGTTTTTGATAAAATATTTATGAAACAAAAATTAATCCATTAGCATTCCTTAAAGATTGGCTTTGTCTCTACAAATGAGGAATGTTTTTTGAAAGTGAAGTGCACTAAATGAGGTTATATCGTTATTTGACAGAAATAACCATATAACCAACCCTTCAGAAACCGTAGAGCACATGTGATTTAGTCACCCTTGTTAAAGTTGGGTGAAAAAGGCCTGCATTCAAATCCGCTTAGTGAAGGAAGGAGTTTTGTCTCCATGAAACTCGATTTTTCGTCCAGTAACAGGCAACTCTACCACAGAATGGACATAATTTAACGTACTGAAACCAGACATAACGTACTGAAACCGTCATAGTCTTTCACGCTTAACACACTATTCTTCAGATTAAAACTATTATTTTAAATCGACCCGAGAACAAATTCATCCGCCCATGGATGTTGTGTCCAGGAATTGCATGAGTCCTCTAGCCAGTGTTCCTGTTTTGATGAATGAAAAATCAGAGTTTCCTCTTGGAAACCCTTGGTAATCCACGCATGAGAGCGATTAATACTCAGCGAATAAAAAAAGTCGTAAAAGTTCCACGCTTCATTTGAGGGATTCGAACCCGGACCTTTTCCATCCGGTGTAGAAAAGACGATGATTACTATCACTGTGCTACCCGAGAAGAGTAATTCTTATAATAATTGCGATTCATTAAAATAACACTACATTGGTTACATGAACGTAGATTACCTGAGTGTGTGGATATCCCAAAGCCAAGTTTCTGGAAAATAACTGCGAATTTCCACAGCCGAATTCGTCTTTACTTCTTTCTCAGGAGTTTTAGGCAAAACTCCCCCTTTAGGGGTTCTTTCCATAAAAGCTGGTTTAAAACCTCTGTCATGATGAATGGATACAGCACTTAGTGGTACGTTGTCCGGTTTGTCTAAAAAATAATTGAATATGAAAACACCAAACACAAATTTTGTTTATTTGAACAAAAACATGTCAGAACAAACACACGGTTTGTTCTAAGTTTGAATTATACTGAAAATTCTACTTAAATTAAATATGGGAAATCATCATGATGAAAATAATCTGTTTTCTTGGCTTTTGTTAAAGGTATTTTGGTAGAGGCTACTCTTCGTTTCTTCTATTTACAGAGAATCTCCTGCCTGCGTAGAAGTAGTATCGATGTCAATTATGATATTCAGAACATCAATGGAAATCTTTTTCCAGATATTAAAGACACGGTCCTCAATATATGATATTGTAAGAAGTGAATCTTACAAATATGGAGAGTTAGAGTTCATGGGAAATTTATATTCCCATGAACTCCAATATATCAATTCGCAGATTATTAGCAAATAATTTTCATAATTTATTGTTATTCCAATCCAAAAAAAAAGAACACTAAGAACGGCGGATGAATAGCAAACCATAAGACCCTGATACATACCCACTGGACGTTTTGAATTTGATACTAAGCAACACTGGAATGCACACCAGTGTCCGGCAAATGCGTACAAGTCACCCTTCTTACGCATCTTTCGATGTCGCATGTGCACCCTTTGATCTAGCTACAATACTTAACCCTCACCTGTGGCCATTTGGCTCAAGGGTCAAGGATTTTGGGGAAAATTCTCGAGTTTCTGTACCCAGACATCGTCGCTAGCAACTAAAGGGATCAGAAGACATTAGATCTGACATGCTCTGCTCAATTTTTGCTCAAAACGTCTGGAGCATCTGCAATAAGCTACACTCCCTGAAATCACTCTTGCTCCTCGAGGAATTTGGGATTATTTGGGATTATTTGTCTTGCAGAAACCTGGATGTCTTCCGATAAACAACTTGATACCCTGTTGAGTACCTCGTCTTATCATGCAGCTACTGATGATCGTACGGGAAGAAGAAGAAGAGGAGGAGGTGTTATGATTATTTACCATCATAATTTTTCGCTTTCCTGCCTAAAGATCAGCAGTACAGAACGCTGTGAAGCTCTATGTGCCAATGTTACATCTGGAAATGACCTAATCCAAATTTGTCTGATTTATCTTCCACCTGATCAAACACAAGACTACAGTGATGAATTACAGTCATGGCTCGCGACCCATCTCACCACTGATAAACCAACCTTCCTTACAGGGGACTTCCATATGCCCACCACATGACACTCTGAAACTAGACGAGACTTCATTATGTTTATCGAAAATTTAGGGCTGGATTTGGATGAAACACAGCCTACTAGGAGAAACCAGGCGTTGGACCTAATATTTCATCGTACTGCAGATTTGACGCCCACAATCCTGACCCTTGCCTTTAATTCAGACCACAAACCACTAACATTTGCCTTTACTTTCCCGTCGATGCATCCTGATGATGATGAAGTCCTCACCAAAATCATTTTTTCCGTTAATTCCATCAAGCAAGATGAGTCATTATGAGTTTTTTCACCTCAACCAACTGGGATGCTCTTTCCACCCTGCATATCGATGAAGCCACTAATGGCCTTGCTTCCCACCTGTCAGCAATGGCTATTCAAGGGGCTTCAAAAACCATCAAAATCTCCAAACGTACAAAACCATGGTTCTCGAGAGACCTGAAGCCCGCCTTTCTAGATAAGCAGCGTGCCTTCGGGAAATGGAAGAGTTCAGGAACCACACACGATTTTATTAACTTTAAAAAGAAACGGGCATCTTTTCTGAAGCAAAAACGACAAGCCAACTATACAGGGGGTTTCAGTTAAACGTTTCAGAACTTCTAAGAGGGGTAGGGTACATCCTGACAACTCGAAATCATATAGCAATGTGGGGTCGGAAATGCTTTCCTGAAGCGGTGTTGTACACAGAAGCACCATAAAGAAAAGAGACCGTAAGTGAGAAATCGTTTTAATAATACATGAAAAGAAGCAAAAGGTACATGGATTAAAGTAAGTGTTCGAAGTTTCTTCCACGGGCTACAATGCACGGGACCACCACGTCCGATCCACTGTTGTGGTATTATGGGAGATCACCTCATCGGACCTTACCTGTTACCGTGTCGTCTAACCGGACCTATCTACTTGATCTTTCTGCAGCAAGTATTGCCACAACTTTTGAGAGATTTCTGCATCGACGCAACAGACAATGTGGTTCCAACACGATGGAGCCCCTGCCCATTATAGCGGAGATGTTCGTAACTGCCTGGATGTCACATTTGGTCAACAGTGGATCGGACGTGGTGGTCCCGTGCGTTGGCCTGCTCGGTCACCCGACCTATCATGTCTTGATTTTTATTTCTGGGGTCATATGAAATCGCTAGTTTATGACACCCCTGTTGACAATGCTGAGGAGATGGTTGCAAGAATCGCAGTAGCTGCCGAAGAAATTCGAAATTCGTCTGGAGTATTCCAGAATGTTCGGATGTCCATGCTGATGTCGGAGATGTGAGGCGTGCATTGTAGCCCGTGGAAGAAACTTCGAACACTTACTTTAATCCATGTACCTTTTGCTTCTTTTCATGTATTATTAAAACGATTTCTCACTTACGGTCTCTTTTCTTTATGGTGCTTCTGTGTACAACACCGCTTCAGGAAAGCATTTCCGACCCCACATTGCTATATGATTTCGAGTTGTCAGGATGTACCCTACCCCTCTTAGAAGTTCTGAAACGTTTAACTGAAACACCCTGTAGATATATAGCTGACAGTTTAGTAAGCTCGAAACGGCCATTTCCAAAGCACTGCAGGAATATTTAGATGGATGAAAGCCTCTTTATAAAATGGGCAGACAGTACTTTTGGCGAGAGTTGAGTAAAGGAAGAATCTAATCCTGCTTTCCCCATCAAATCTCTCAGATAAGCACATTCCTTCAATACATCCCCTTACGCGGTTTGACTCCCCTGTCTACACTTAATATCACAAAGGAAAATATGTTGAAAGTAATAAACGAGTTACCAAACAAAGCTACCGTTGGGCCTGATAGATTTCCTTTGTTCATCATTAAAATATCCTGTGTCTTCATTGTGGATGTTCTTTTATATATCTTTAATGAAATTTTTCCAACATCTTCAGTACCTCAAATTTGGACACACTACTGCGTCAAACCCATTCCGACGACTTCGAGGTCTAAAACTGCGAAGGATTTTCGTCCGATTTCAGTGGGTTCTTCGCTCCTTAAAGTTTTTGAAAGGACAATCCTAGTGCACCTTATTGAGCACTGTTTTCAGCACAGAACACGTCACCTTCACAACGTTGTCCCTGGGAGATCTACTGCCACCAATCTCCTTGAAACGCTGTTTCACATACAGGAAGCTTTGAATTCTGAAACGCAGCTCGACATAATTTTTCTTGACGTTAAATCTGCATATGATAGGATTTCCATCACATCTTTGCTTAACATCTTGAAGAACTACTTCAGGATCTCCGATAACCTCCTCACTGTACTCAAAAAAAAATTTGCAGGAAAGACTGCTCCTTGTTGAGCACAACGGTCTCTCACGAGCCTTTACTTTCTTCAGAGGGATTCCACTGGGTGGTGTTTTATCAGAAGCACTCTTCGCTGCGGCTTTGGTACCTCTGCAAGCAAATTTCCAAAACATGATATCGTACGCTGACGATCTGAAGTTCTTCATTCATTCAGATCAGCCGGAGCAAGCGCTCTCTGTCCAAAGAGCGCAACAAAACAAATCTCTCAGATAAGCACATTCCTTCAATACATTGGTCTTGAGCTAAATGCCGAAAAATCTGCCCAGATGACGTTTACAAAGAGGAGACGAATAAATCCAATGCACGTCTCTATAAATGGAAACCAAATTAAACTTGTCAACTCTCACAAGGACCTGGGTTTGGTCTGGGATTCGAACACTTCTTTTCTGGAACACTTCAAGGAAGCAAGAAACAAATTCTTCGCAGCCCTTTGGTTTTGCTCGACTGGAACTGGTTGGTTACGGCAATAAGAAACTAATAACTAGGTTCGTCCGAACTTGTGTGGTACCGGCGGAACTATACGCATCGGAAATCTGGTCCTCTGCCCCTCCGACCTACCTGAGACAGTTCTTGGGGACTGAGTATTGGCTTCTGCAATCCCTCAATAGGACTTCAGGACATCCCCTTTCTATCTCAAGGGGTATACTACATTCGCTGCATGGAATGATCCCTTGAAAACAAATAATCTCCACTCGCAACATAATTACCCTCTCCAAACTCATTTCAGGTAGACTGGATGCTCTTAACATCGATAGCTTTATCATTCTGCCCACGAAGAACAGCAGAATAACTAACCGGCTAACATCTTTGATCAGACCTGTCCTCAACCAAATCAGTTCGCCCAGCCATATGTTCCCAGCAAACACGACTGGACTCCTCAACGACCTGAATATGAACCCTGAGACGATTTGCGTCGACAAAGCCTACAGATCAAAATTTTAGCTGATACCTACACAGTCCTGTAATTTTAGATCTTTCATATCACCATCGCTTTACGTGGCTACTGTGTTGGAGGATGATATGCGCTCCTTCTCCTGTACCTGACAGCCTGCAGCATCTTCCCCGCATCTGCGCTCTTCCTGTTCCTGAGAGTTGCAGCATCTTCCCGGCATCCTTGCATTCTTCTTGGGCAGACGCTGAACATATCTGAAGTAATAAGTCGGACCTAATCTGTCTTAACTTCTGTAACTTCTTTTGAATTTTTTTGGTGGGTTAGTTATTTTCTTTAACAAAAGGAATTTAGCATTCTTTCATTTAGATCACTAGTTGAGTTAGCATCACAATAAAAAAAATCACATTATATAATTGAAAATCTTTTTATTTATGAATTTATTCATTTCATATGAAAGATATTTGAATTACGTGTAGTCCAATGCAAACTGAATTAGTAATATCTTCACATGAAATGTCCTGTAATATATATAAAAAGAGCATGCTGATTTAATTCATAAAATTAAAAGCAAGACTAAAGACTAATATGCCCAGTACAAGAAACAAAAATAGTAACCCCACAGAGAAACAACAGAATCCAGGCAAGCCTATCAGTTGTATCCCAACGATATACAAGATTATGACCAGCTGCATAACCAAGAAGATATCACACCACTTGGAGAGTCAGAACATAATAGCCGAACGTAGTGTATAGTGTTCATTGTATGGTGACAAAGACCCTAGCAGCACTAGGTCTCCCAGAGAACATGTACAAGGAACTCCACAAAATTACAATCCTGAATACCTGTAGGATAGTCAGAGTTCCTGGATCTACAGTAACACGACACATAACAGCCACCCCGTGCACTTGGAAGTAATACTCGTCGTGGGGTGGATCCACCCAATCAGTATTAATGTAAGAAAAACAATACTGCTACTAATAAAGCAGTGTCCCAGTCCATAATCCAATCATTGATTTCATAACCTGTAGAGATGACATCGCACATTTTGTGAAGTATTGCACTGAGTGGGATAAAAGGTTTAGAAATCACTTGTAGATGATCACACTATGGGAACGTTGCATTATACAGCCTCAGCCTCAAGAGCAATGTGACTCTACATAACAGCCTAGCAGCAATAAGTACACAAAGAACAGATACATATAAATACACTGAGTTAGATAAATGGTTCAGACTTCACTTTATTGATAATGACAGTGTGGTAACGTTGCATTATATGGCTTCTGAGCCACAAGAGCAATGTGAGCCTTCATGACAGCAATAGGACTCCCAGAGAACAAATACATACATATACACTGAGTTGAATAAAAGGTTCAGATTTCACTTGATTCCATTATATAGCTCCTCAGACTCCAGAGAGCAATGTGAAATAGCGCTCGTAGAGAACGCACACAAACATATACACTGAGTTGGATAAAAAGTTGACTTCACTTGATTATTAATGATACTGTTGGAACCATGTATTATACAGCTCGTTAGCCACAACAGCAATGTCTCCCTAGATAACAGCAATAGGACTCCCACAGAAAACTTACATACACATGCTGACTTTCCACGACCAAAGCCATATTGATTTTAATATGGAAGGCCTGAAAAAATTGAAAAGTTGTTTATGCACTACTGCATCAAATAGTTTAGAAAGCTTTTTTTGCTGGGGAATAGTCTGAAATCTTATACGGACCACTCGTCACCTGTTTTTAAATACCAGAAGTATGTTAACCCGATTGAAATGCTTTGGGTAAATACCCAATCTCAGATATAAGTTGCAAATATGAAGCATGATAGGATTAAGAGTAGTGACAGATTTTTTTTCCAAATACGGTTGGTGAGTCACCTGAGTCTTTTGTATTGTCATTCTTCATATTCTTCAATGCTGAGTTTTGGTCATCCTCATCAATCAACAGATCTCAACCAGGAAATGAAACCAAGGCTCCTTATCAATAGGCTCAATCCTTGACAAATGTTTGGCAAATACTTCAGCAGTGTGGAATTCATCTGACTATAGAATTCAAACTGAATGATGGAGCTATATGTTATTTATCATTAAGATATATGCAGTTCAGAATGGTCAGTTCATCCAGTATTGATCAATTAATATTGCTTTGATACAAGTGATCGCTAAAAAAGAGAAATCATGACAATTTTCCCCTCTATCTTTCACAGCACATGCTTGACATTTCCCAATTACCTGTGTCTAACACGTTTCAATAGTTTTTAAAAGGAGTTTCATGCTTGACTGGACAGACAAGCCAAATTCATATTTTTCACTTTTTGTTTTTCCATAATTTACAAGATAGAGTGAATAAGCACTTTTTGCACATGCGCTTGGTACTCCTGGTTCCCAAACCACTCTAAGTCAATAAAACTTGTTTTAGCATAAAGTTTTTGTAGAACTTTTTCCTTATGAAAAAACAAATAGACTTCAGAAAAGCAAAATATCTGATACACTTCTCATTGTATTCAATAATTCCTTTGATGGCCATTTTAATCCATACTCTCTCTCTCTCTCTCTCTCTCACATTAACATTAATACCACAATTTGTCCACATCATGATCTTGTGGGCCTAATAGTAAACCTTTAGATGTTTCACAATTATTTCTCTTTAAAATATTTCTAGCTAGGTAACCTTGAGACATACGCCAATACATTTTCTTCATAAATATCGATATCCTCACAGTAAATGGCCGATTATAACTCTTTCACTTTGTCAGTGAGACTCTGGCTAATTGGACTTGATTTCAGAAACAGTAAAGATGCTATGACATATTTAATGAAGTTTTTATGGAATAATTTAATTATTTCAAAAACTATTACTTCGATTAATATCAATACACTATTCGTATGAATTAATGTAATAAGTTATGAATTAGTTATTAATTAGCTATTCAGTATTTTTTAAACATTTCCAGGTTCTATTAATTCTGAAAAATTATCTTAAATGTTCTTTCAGAAATTAGTACAATCGAACTCCAGATTTAGCGCACACAAATGCACAAATAATTATAACAATAGTAAATTTTAAATTTTTTAACGAACAGAAAAGGGGGACGATTAGGTAAATTCTTGGGATTGGTGGAGAGTCCTATGGGAGGAGATTCAAACCACGGAGAAAAAGTTGGGGGTCGTGAGTGTGAAGAGAAGACAGAGGTGGCTGCAACAGTGATCGTGGAGACTGGGTGAAGAAAGTAAGTCGGGCAGCGCAGAAATGTAGGGAGTGCAAAGAGAGCCCTAGACAGTAAGGGGAAAATAGTTAAGAGTAGCACGAAAAGGGAAGTTCAAGGATGATAAGCAAAAAGTTATGAAAGACGGTTAAGTGAACCAAGATGTGCTTTATATATCATTTGTATTGTTCTCTAATTTCATCCCCATTCTTTCTTTTGTGCTGTGATTAGCTTTCCGGAGAACAGCTTGAATTTAATTGCAATGTTTTTGATGTATGGTATGAAGTTAACGTTGGGATTCTGTAACTACTGAAAGCCAAATCCTGTTGATTTTGATTGCAAGAGGTTAGTTTTCTTGAGCTTGCCGCGAAATAGTATCATTTCGGTGTTGAAAGATGAGAGAATAAGTTTATATTGAGTGGTGCAGGGAAAATAAATCAGCTATTACCATATTGATAGTTTAATCTAATTCAGCTCTTGCGTTTCCTTGAAAGAAGGTAGTTAAGTTATTTGCATATACTATTTTATAAGTATTCTCAAATTATTTCTGCATCTAATTATTGAGAAAGGTTCCGTAGAAGAGGACCTACAGTGGATCCTTGAAGGCTCTCTCCAGGTTGGACTAAATGACAACCGATCTGTCAGCAAAGTATTGTTTTTATATAATTTGAAACAGTTGAGAGGAGCACGCAGTAAAATAAAGAGGTTAGATTATACTTCTCCACCAGAGGCAGTCCAAAGCCTCCTCGAAATCAACTAAGACGGCCATGGCATTTGTAGTTAGCTATTTGCATGCGTTTTACGAGTTTAACTAGGCAATTTTCGTAAAATCTGGCAAGGTGGAACCCAAATTGCCTAAAATGTCTTAAGCTGTTCATTTCTAGAATAGGCCAGATCCTAACGTCAATCATTATTTCTAGCAGCTTTCCAAGATTTGCAAGGAGGATATTTCGCCTATACCTATTTCTGTCTGAGGGAGATTTGTCGGTTTTTGATGATATTTAGAAGCACACTATTCTCGGCATTTGAAATTGAATTCTTCTGTTCAGAAGAAGGTCTTCGTAGAAATCACTTGGTTTCTTTCTAACTTTTAGGTTGGAGTTTGACCAATATCAGCAAGTATTAACTCATTATACGCTTGAAAAATAAGCCGTGAAAAAAGAGGCGTGGAATTCATCCTCAACCGCAATTGATTTCTCACCCTTATCAGCACTGGTTTACATCAACAGTCAGTAACGAAGTAACGAAGTAACAAAGTAAATCTTTCCCTGGAAGTCAGAAAGATTCTTCAAAGTTTTAATTATAATGCTGTCTAAAACAGAATGAAAATTCTTCCAAGGAGGAACGGACAGCTGTCAAAGAGCTTATGGAAGGTCGTCCGATCTTCTCTGATTTCAACTGTTCTAGTTTTAAATTTGTATTTTTAAAATGGGACCTCGATTTTAACTAAATCAGACTGAAGTTTGAATAACTATATCTATCTTAACTTGATATCGTTTAATTTATGTAATACCAATGTCGTTTTAATTTATGAGCCTGATTTCTTCTTGTAATACTTTTAGAGAATAACTGGTCTTACATGAGAATTCCTACTCTGATTGAATTAGTGATTATTCAACGCTTTAACTTTTGCTTTACGTTATTTCTATATTCCAGGGTGATTTTCATCAATTTATTTAAAAATAAATAAAAATGAATTGTTTTTAGAAATGTTTGATTTTTGAGTTCACAATGAAAATATATAAAAATGACACCTACTTAAATTAATCGGTAACGGTGACATATCAAAACTGCGGTGGTACACCCTCCAGTTGCAAAGAACACCCATTTCCAGATTACTGATAACCACAAGTCCCGATTTCTGTGAAGTATAAAAGAATTTGGGATTAAATGGTAATGCATTTAATTACCTATCTAATTAAAATAGATGTTTATGTATTTCATTGCAAAATCACTCCACTATGTTGGCAAAAGCATCGGAACATCCCTTTCCACTCATTCGGAAAAAAACTTCATCCTCTAATACTACTGGCACCTTTCTTCGAGGTGTGCGAACAACTACATACACTTACCTTAATTGGAGATTCTAGTTTCTCTCTCTTAACCTGAGGGGTCTTACCCTCTTGGGTATGAAGAAATGTAGATCCAAATCCGGATTCCAACGACCCACAGAGTACAAATAAGATAGAAATATAATCCAGATTCATCATTTTAAGCTAGTGTCCCTGTGAAATATTAGAAATCGATCAATGGATGAACTTTCAGTATTCAACAGTGATTTGGGCGGTTTGCGCTGGAACCAAACCTTTACGTGCTATATCACATTAGGTAGTTCTTTAGGTAGCCCCACAAGAAAAAGTCTAATGATCTCAGGTCAGGACTTCTTGGTGACTAAGGCTAACACTGACTGAGTGACTTCTTGGTGGCCATCTTACTAACACTGTCTGAGGCGGTGCGCGTAGGAGTCATTCTGCGCGCACTCACGGAGCAGCCAATGTCATTGTTCAGGTGTCAAACCAAACTTAGTGAGTTACCACACCGTTTTCTGATACCATCACAGCAATCGATCAAATATTTCGGAAGATAATTAAAAGGGAAATCACGGACACCTTTTACGATCGCCCTGTATTAAGGTCCCCAGAAGGTTACTTCAGCTATCGATGTGTATTGCGTCTATAATTGCATGTTTTCTCTGGTCGACTTGCCTGCTTTGCTGGATGAAAACGCCAGTTTTTCTTTTCCGGAAGAAAAACATTGCTATTTACGCCTGAGACCGAATAACTCAGCCGCTAAGTGAAAAAAAAAAGCCCAGTAAAGTTCCTCGCGTCATCGACGGAATTCGAACTCGGGCCTTTTCCACCCGGTCATTTCCACTTACAATCTGCTAATCCCAATGTACTTTTCTCACAGAATTTCAGTTGTCGGTTGATCAACCACTGCTCATTTCAGATGTCCGAAATATTCGCTATATCATTCCTTTCGCCTCAAAGGTGGTACTTGTGCATATATCCGTTAGAATATTCTGTGTCATAGACTTTAAAAAAATTGGAATCTACTCTTTTCGATCTTCTGTGGCTCATATCCTCTCCACCATATTCTGTAAAATTCATCTGTTGCCTCTTTCGATCCCTCAAATCCAAAAATCACTAGGAACTCTATGACTTCCTCTCTTTGCAACTTGACCAACTTTCCTAACAGTGAAGTAATTTTACTTTGTGATTTTATTGTTCACAACTCCAGCTGGCTTCCGTTTTCTAGTCACACCGACCCAGCTAGTCGAGATTCTGAGGCGTTTGCAATTAGTAATGACCTCGTACAGGTTCTTCATTTGCTTATCAGAATACGAGACAATCCTAAACTCGCAGCCAAGGCACTTGATCTTTTTATCACAAACAACCTTTCTAAGTGCACGGTCGAGGAGAGTGGTCCTTTCGGCACCTCCGATCTCAACTTGGGGATCTCGTCTCCAATGGAATCATTCTCTTGTGAGCAGTCGCAACCTCGTGTTTGGCATTACAAGAATGCAAAATGTTATGACCTCTGAAATTCTTTTCTTCTTTTCCTTGGTCGGAATTGTGTTAGAAACGTTCTGGTGTCAATCCACTAAGTTAACCACAAAGCGGTTAAAAAAAATCTCCAACATTTAAAATTCAAACATACAGAAATTGCATCAACGAAAGTTTTCGCTTTCATCTCACACACTCCAAAGAAGAATGCCACGAAAAATCTCAAAAACCAAATCGCAATTCCAGACCAATTCCAAACGCGGTTTATCGTCCAAATTTTGCATAAAATGAGTAATGGGGATACAAAAACATAAACACATAGATCAATCAGGCTCAACCTCACTGTAGAGTTAAAATTGAAATGAATTGATAACATATGCTATAAGTATAAAGAACAAAACCATATATTTACCTTAAAATCCTGGCGAGCACCCACGAAATCGCTGCCTGTAAACATAAAATATAATCAGTGATAAGTCCATCTCAAGATAAACACACACACACAGATAGAGACAAAGGGAAAACTTATTAATTCATTTCAGTACGATGGTGTACCATCTTCCTTTTTATATCTGCTGCAAATAAGTTACAAATTCTTCAAAAATTATAACAGAATTACTTACCCTCGTGAAAGCGTGGATGGTAGCATTCTTCATCCAGTTGAGAATCAATTCTCTGTTTGCGTTTATCCTCAACTGCTTCGAAGATCTAGAAAATGAAAGACAATCGAGCTAACATCAATGTTTCTTCGGAACCGTAAAGCTACAACACGGTGAATATCATTGGTACAAAATCAGTATAACGCTAGCAACTACCATTAACTGTTTACAGCAGGGATGTGTACACTTTGAAGAAATTACGGGTTTATTTCGCATTTAACTCAAGAATATCAAGTGTGACTCACCTTATCCACTGTAAGTCTCTTCGTTGAACTCATCAGTTGCACACTTTTGTCCACCACTCCTAATCCACAGACGGAATTCGCCTCTGCTGTGAGGGTAAGGGATACAGGAACTCCTGGCTGTTCTTGGTCCTTATTAAATGCCAGTGAAACCTAAAAACATTTAAGCTAAAACTCAAATTCAAAATAGAAATTAGATAACCCTCAAAAATTCAAATTAATTTGGCCATTTCGAATGAAATTGTCACTTCCGAAGTTTAAATAGGTTCATTTTAATGTTCCACGTTTTGTTTCAAAAAGAAACTGAGGAGGAATTTCTTTACAGCTTTGCGATGTGTCAAAATGAACGTGGTTACATTTTTGTATTATATTGATATAAAGCAAAGATGAACCGATTAAATGTTGTATATAGTTAGCCTCCATTGACTACAGCTTATGAGATTGACCATGGTTAATATGGAATGGTCTTCATCATAATCACATCAGAATTTGTACGAATTCTTAAAAGTCGCTTCAGTCGAGGATTGTACTTAACGAAGATAGGTTTCTGTAAAGAATTAAAATTATAAATTGTTACATCTTAATTAGAGTTGTCTGCATTATACGCTGCAGAATGCAGCAGATCAGAGTTGAATTTACACCGAAATTCTCACAGCTTCGTGAAAACTACTCACCTTGTTTTGCAGGCATTTCTCCACTGCAATTTCTTTTCTATCAGATACAACTTCTCCATCTCGCGTCACGTAATAAACGATTAAAATGAATGAGGGAGCCATATTTGGACTGATGAAGACATTGATGGATTTTTTTCCTATTTTCCCTATGGAAGATGTCCTCTCAAAGCCATCCCAGGAATCCTTGAGCCTGTCCATCTCATCTTCCTCGCGAAATACGAAGTTTTCGCTCATTGTAAAATGCTGTCCTCCAAATATAACCTGTGGTCAATAAAAGTGGATATTATTGCATAGAAACACAGCACATTTAGAGCAAGTTATAAATTATTTTCCCACTTTTAAGAATAAATAACTCGAACGCTATACTTTTTAAACTATAAAACCGCATTTTTTACATTGCGATTAGTATACCTGGAAGTTTTTCACCAATAAGAAGTTCTAAAACTCACCAAAGGGGACACGTGAAGTTATTAATTTAGAAAAATAACACAACCATCTTTAACAGAGACTGGATTTCGTTGCTTAAATTAGAGCGACAACACCTTCGAACTTTTTACTTTGACGAAAAATAATACGATTCCGACAAGCGAACGCCGATGTTCTGCCATCATAAGCCATTCCAATCGTCATATTAACAGGTAGAACAAGCTTATCTGCAAAAAGATCAAAATCTCCCAAGCAGTTCCTCATTCATTTCACAAGTATACCTGGTCTCAGTTCCATTTCCACTTACAGTTTGCCAAACTCCACTTGCTCTTTTCTGGTAGAATCCCAATTATCGGTTGTTTCAACCACTGCTCATATCAGTTGTCCGATTTGAAGTGAGAGGAATCGCACAATTCCTATCAGTTCAAACGTGGAAGTCGTGCATAGGTCCGCTCTGATATTCCCTGTCAGAGACTTAGTAATTTGGAATTTCCTCTTTTCGATCTTCACTAGCTAGAAATCTCTCTACCACATTCTGCAAAATTCATCTGTTGCCTCTATCGTTCTACAACTCCACTAATCACTTGCAAATCTTTGACTTCCTCTCTTTGAAACTTGATTTTCTCTAGTCCAACTTTCCTAACAGTGAGGTAAATTACCTTGGTGATTTTAAACTTTCCCAACTCCAGCTGGCTTCCTTTTTCTAGTCACACGGACCGAGCTTGTCGAGATGCTGAGCCTTTTGCAATTTCTAATGACCTCGCGCAGATTGCTCATTTACCTACCAGAATATCAGGCAATCCTAACCACGCTTGATCTTTTTCTTACAAACAACATATGTACACGGTCAGGTGATTAGTTCTCTAAGCACTCAGATCAAAATTTTTTGATGAACTCCTCTTAAATGGTGCCTTTCTCTCGCGGCAATTCTCAACCCGGTGTTGTTTGGCATTACAAGCATACAAAATTGGATGATCTGCGAGATTTTGTTCTTCTTTTCCTTGGTCGAATTTGCTCAGATCATGTTAGTGACATTACGAATGGAATCCTTTATTTCACACTCCATCTTAAAATCTCGTACTTTATCTAAACTTTGATATTCCAATAAGTATGTTAACGCTGTTCAAGATAAGAATTATTGCAGGTCACATTAGGCTTGTATCCAAATTTTCAGGTTTATATTGTATCTTCATCAAAGTTCGCAGCAATTGTAAAGCAGTTATTAATCAATCCAAACTAAATTAATCAGTCGAAACTAGGAATAGGATTTTAGGAGCATCGGTAACTAAGGCCATATTGCTCCGTGTATATTGTCGGTAAATTGTATAAGTTCTGAGGTCGATTTTCTGTTTTCTGCACCATAAACCCGAGTTTCCGGGAGAAAAAACCATACTGTCCTTACCTGAGACCGACTAACTCAGTCACATTGTGAAATTCCTCCCTTCATCGACAGGACTCGAACTCCCGGTGTGGGCAAAACGGCGGTTCTACCAACTGTGTTACCCACAAGGGCATTATATTTCTAACAGGCTAAGAATAACAAACTTGCTTCTTGTCCAAATAGTAATCGAGCATTCTAGTCTGTTGCCAAAGTTATTGGTCACAACCTTTACCCATCTGTGTTCCCACCTCTGTCAAAACTGGATGGTTCTATTACCAATTCAGCCAAAGATAAAGCAGACTTGCTAGCATCCTACTGTTCTTCTAACATGTGTATGTTGCTGATCTTGATAAATCATTCCTGCTACACACCGTTCAATGCCTCCTGTGCATATAATCCTTCAGTTAAAGGATGTCAGAAGAATTCTGAGCAGTTTTGATGCCAAGAAAGCGCCAGGTCCTGACTGTCTTTCTCCACTTTTTCTCCAAATCTGTGGCCCTTAGTTGATTTCTGTTTCGTGCCTCCTTTTTACACTTTATGATTCCAATGTGGTTCCCTTATGCTTGGAAATATGCTCTTATGCCTTATTCTTGGAAATGGGTTTATGTGTTTTCCCTTATTCTTGGAAATGTGCTCTTATCCAGGCAGTTACTAAAAATGGTGACAAATTCGCCCCATTAGGCCTTAGAATCGTCAGTACAGACTAAGAACAAAAGTTTTTGAAATAGGACGAAACTAAAAAAGTTTTCGGATTTCAATTCAATTCAATGGAAAAGTTTGGAAATCGAATTGCAAAACAGTTGGCAAACAATATGCTTCCACCATATGCAATTGGGTATCCAGTTGTCTCTCTGATCACTCACTGCTGGTGATGGTAGATGGCTCTCTGTCTCCTAACTTCACTACTAATGCAGGTGTTTAGTTCAATCTCCCACTGTGATCTCCAGAAGTGCAATGATAACTTAGTTGGCTTCGATCCTTCCAAAACGGAGGCCTGTCTTATATCTCGCAAAAAGGATTCTTCTGCTCCTGTGCTTATCTTATCTTCGATGACACTCCGATCTCTAGACATGATCGCATATTTCTCAAAGAAATTTCCCTGACTTCTAATCTATCTTGATATGAGCACATCAAAAAATTGCTTCCTCTCATTTAAAAAACTAAACAGGGTTTTTCTCTTTCACACAGGGGTTACTTTTGTTCCAAACAGCTGCTCATTATGTACAAATTG
Source organism: Mastigoproctus giganteus (assembly GCF_048544385.1). Lineage (NCBI taxonomy): Eukaryota > Metazoa > Arthropoda > Arachnida > Uropygi > Thelyphonidae > Mastigoproctus > Mastigoproctus giganteus. Next base: position 19,419,979 of record NC_143575.1, read on the forward strand.
AAAATCCGCCCTACCATGGAATATTATTGCCACACCTGGGCGATGTCCCCACAACCTCTCTCAGGCTTCTAGACTATTCAGAAGATGACAGTTTGGTTAATTGATCACTCATCCCTAACAAAATCTCTCGACTCCCTGTCTCACAGACATTCCGTTTCTGCTGCATGCCTTTTCTATAGATGTTTCCATGGACACTGTTCTTCTGAATTGGCTTCTGTATTCCCACTCTCTCTCTTCCATATGTGGGCATGATTTATTCATGCCCACATATACTGACTGCTATGGAAAATTACCGTTTTAAAAGTGGGAAACGATGTCATATTAATCTGGATAATTTTCAAAAATATAATTAAGAATAATATAATAATCATAGAAATTATTTATCCCTTTAAGTTAAAGTGGGTGTAGAATTAGAATTACTGACCTAAAATATAATTGTGTTTATAAGTTTTTAAAATCCTATGTTTATTAGGTTTTTAATATTATAAAGCCAAAATGGAGGTTTTCTTTTTGTTAGCTTTAACAGACATAAATAGATTCGGTAGACAGATTTGGTGATATTAGAGTGAAAGGCCTTTAGAATCGTCAGATTTTTTGTGAAAGTTTAACACCTTATTATGTCTTATTCAAGCTGGTTTATTAAGCGTCAGTGAAAACCTGTTATTGTATACTATTATTTCCTAAGCTTCTTTGTAATTCTGCAAAACGCCTTCTTCTTCTGGCGTTATAACCCAGGGTGGATCTTAGCCTTCTCAACGATGTTCCACCAGTAAACCCTCCCAGAAGTCACACTTCTCCAAGTTCTTATTCTCATGGTCTTTAAGTCTCTGCTACGTCATCCATTCCTCTTTTTCGCTGTCTTCCTCTTGCCCTCCTACAGAGAGGTTTCCATTCCATTATCCTCTTAGTTGTTCTGCTGTCATCCATTCTCATAACATGTCCCAAAGAGGGAAATGTGCCTATGTGTCCAGTCACTTCTAATTTTCTGACAGCCGCCTCTAAAACCAAGTTAAATAACACAGTAGAGAGTGCATCGCACTGACTAGTACCAGAGTTAATGTTAAAGGGAGTCGTCAGCTAATTGTCAATTCTCATCACTGCTTTAGAGCTAGCCAGGGTTGCTTTTATGAGCCTAACAATCTTTGCAAGTATACCCAGAAGATAAGTGTATATAAGTGTATATTGTACTCGAATATTTTTCCTATATCTGCCTCAAAATAAAAATCTAGTGAGTTGTTAAGCGATTGGGTTTGAAACCACACTGATATTCTCCAATGATTTTCTCAGAATATGCTCCAGTCTGTTATAAATAACTCCCGAAAAAATCTTGTAAGTATTGATCAGCAATGTAATACCTCTATAGTTAGAGCAAAGTAGTTTAACACCATTCTTGTGAATCGGCTGTATGATTCCAAGTGTTCGTTCAGTCGGGATGTTTTCATCAGACCATATTAATAATATTAGATTATGTATTCTTCTCCATAGTGTCACTCCACCGTTCTTGAGCAACTCTGCAGTTATTCCACTGACTCCTGGTGCTTTAAAGTTCTTTAAGCACTTAATAACTTTTCGAATCTTCGAAATTTGGGTCTTCGACCCATGGTTTTCTTGTATAGTACAATAGCTGTTTTGTTTCAGTCCTACCTCCTGTCAAAATACGTACTATTTCCACTGTTTCAGAACTTCCTTTCTCTCAGTCAGCAGGTTCCCTTCACTGACTCTACATTCAGTAACTTTTGATCGGAATTCATATGTACTTTCTTTAATCTTCATATGAAACTTTCTGCTTTCCTTCTTGTTGTAATGTTCCACCATTTCGTCGACTTTCCTTCCCAAAGCTTCTCTCTTTTTCTTCCTACACAACCTATCTGCGGCAATCCGTTTTTCCTTGTAGTGTTCACTATTCGCTCTGCTGTTCCTCTGTAAACGTTTATCTCTGGCTTGTGTCTCCAATTCTACTGATACTCGACACTCGTCATCATACCATTCCTCATTTCTTGGCATGGAGGTCTCAACCAAGGTTACATGTGCTGCACCCAAGCCGTTATTCAAGTCCATTCATCTTCAATCTTGTCACTTTTTTCCTGTTCCTGCAGTCTTCGGGCCAACTCTGCCTGGTATTTTGTTTCAACAAGTCTATGTTTCAATTTCTCACATTCCACCAATTAGTTTTCTCAGCCTTTCCTCTTGCTACCAGAAGGTCTGCAAAACATGGGGAATAAAAATAACATTCAAGGACCAACGGATTCTTCACTTCCTCACGAGAGGTAACCCCATTAATAAATTGTTTAAGAAATACAGTCTTTGGATAGGGTGCCTAACCACGGTAGTAAGAATTGGTAAATGTTGATTTATTCAATTTTCCATTGTGCCCTTTAATTTTTAATTTTTTTATTAACTCCGATTCGTGCCTACAGATTACACAGCTAGAGAAATATAAACTCAGGTGCAAAATTTAAAGAAGTAACACATTCTTAAGAGAGAAGGAAATACCATCAACTCCTGAAAATAATGGATTGAACAGAATGGGTATGATCACTTCCTCATGTTTATGTAGTTTTGACACTAAATTTTCAACTTCAAAACCTGACAAAGTTGAGAATTTATTCGCTACAAATCCTCCTTAAAACGTAAAAATATTTTAAGGAAGCTTTTTAGTCAATAAATCCTGTTTCCCTTTATGAGGAGATATTAGTTCATGGTTCATTCTGCTAACGGAAATTTTCAATTCAAAACTTTCTAAAAGCAGCCCATGCATGTTCTAAAGGTTTCAGATCAGAATTCGCTGGTCTCATAGAGCTGCTTATTGTTGATTACTGTTTTGTCTGGTAAACGAGAAATATGTTATGCAAGATGGATAGACGGAATAGGACGGCTATGTCTGCCAGATATCATCATTTAAGGGCACAAAGGGTGGTATTATTGTACACCTTGGCACTAATGATATTAGAGCAGGAGATCCCAGTACTTACTTAACGAGTACAGGGAAACGTTGGCAAAAAGTCACGAATTAGTGTTGAATTTGAATCTGAAATCTGAAAATTTGAATCTGAATCAAAAGATCTGAAATCTGGGCGTCGGCAACGAGACCCAGGCTAAAAACTACCTCATCTGATGAGTACTGGCTTCTTCGCTGGGTCCTCTTCAAACATAAACTTCCATCCCTCACATACACTTCGGATATTACAAAATTACTAAACTACAGAAAACTCTCGGAACTGATCTTCACCCTCCGCTTACCCGTCTCAATAAAAATGATCGTGGGCGAAATTAATACGCCTAGTTTTTGTCAGATGTGTAATTGGATGATTCCCCTAAACCCTCAAGAGCCCTCTTCTCTCTCTTCATTCTGTGGCGTGGAGGCTCAGGATAGGCGACAGGTTCCTGCCCATGGAGATGCACACCACAACATTCAAGAGATGGATATCCACTCTTGCATACAGAATGTCTCATAATGAAGGATTTCAACTTTTAAGATTTTGACTGAATTTGAGGATTGGTCACTCTAACCCTAGCAAGAGGGGATTTCTTGGATGACTGTTTTCTACAGCAACATGTTAGAGCGGCAACAAGAGGAATCAATGCTTTTGATCTGCTTATCAGTAGTGATTCTTCATTCATTAAGAATCGGCAGGTAAAAGACCCACTGGGTGGCAGAGATCACAGTGTATTAATGTGGAATACAATTAAAGAATTACCTACTGTCAAGGGTAAAGGGAAAGGCTTTTACTTTATTAAGGGTGACTACAGGGGTCTCAGACAGTTTTTAAATTGTGCGCAGCTGGACCAGCTGATGATGTTACACAAACAGCAAGTTCTAAATGGAAAATATTCAGGGAAGTAATCAAAGGGGCTACTAATAGGCTTTTTATAGCAACGGAGAAATACCGTTCAAAGCTTACACCTAAATGGATGTCAGATGAGCTATTCAGACTCGTAGTAGAGAAGAAAAATACGGGATGAATATAAATTATCAGTTGATACAGAAGGCTATGGTACATAGAAAATGGTCGGTAAAGTCACAAAAGGCAGATTAACAACTAAGGAAAATTATAAGAAGTCTCTGGCAAAGAACCCAAACACAAACAACAAACGCTTCCATGCTTATAATAAGAGCAGAAGGAAGGGATTTAATCACATCGAATCACTTTTGTCAATACGTTTACTGTTGATGACTCATCTCAGGTTGCGGACAAATTGAATAGGTATTTTGCATCTTCATTCACTTTGAGGAATTCTTTAGGTAGGTAATGCAAGCAGTATATCAAACTCTAACGGGGCTCTAAATGACTTGATAACTGAACGAAAAGTGGAGGAGAAATTCCTGAGGATGGGCATAAAGGCACCTGGAGCGGATGGAATATATCCAAATATATGAAGGAAGGCAGCATTTTGAGGTAAGCAGTCTTTGTCATAATTATGACAGCATTCGTGGATTCAGGGAGGTCCCTACGGACTGGACAAATGCGAATATATCTCCAATTCATAAAGGGGATCAAAAGGAATCATGAGTAATCACAGACCTGTTAGTTTCACGTCTATTCCGAAAATAATTGAATCACTGGTTAAAGAATTAATGCAAGACCATCTGAACAGGAATGCAATTATGCTGCAATCACAGCAGAATTTGTCTAGGGGTGGTGTTATCTAACCAATCTGATAGGATATTACGGTGCAGTGACCGACGAACTGGATGAAAAAATTAATTTTGATATCGTATATCTTAGATTTCATGAAGACTTTTGATACTGATGCATATAAAAGACTGCTGCACAAATTGGAGCAAAGTGGCATAAAGAGCAATGGATAAAGAGATGGTTAAGTTGAACCATCCTGCTTTATAATGCTATGGATAAAGAGATGGTTAAGTTGAAGAAAACAGAGGGATGTTGTCAATGGGCACTGCAGTTCATGACTAATGTTATTAGTGGGGTTCATAAGGTTCAAAGTTGCGTCCAATGTTTTTTTCAATATTTATCAATGATATTCATGAAAGTATATCAGGCTTAACGCCTAAGTTGCAGATGATACAAAGGTTGGCAGAGTGATTAACTATAGTCATCAGGATGAACTGTTGCAACAAGATCTAGAATATTGGGTTGGTGGGCTGAGAAATGGCAGTTGAAGTTTAAAATTGACAAATACAAGGTACTGAACACAGTAGCAGTAACTCCAGAGAAATGTATCAACCAACTGTTTGGTACTAAAATCAGGACATCGGAGAATGAAAAATATCAGTGGTTAATTATGTAGTCAGACAAGAAATTCTCCTAGTAGTGCTGATATGCTGCCAGGAGAGCTCAATGGATTTTGTCATTGGGTTTTGTTGGGCCGCATCTTGAGTACTGTATACAGATCTGGAAGCCTTACTTTAGGAACGATGTAGATCTACTAGGATAAGTGCAGAGAAGGGCAATCATATTGGTGAGGGGAAGAAAAGGATGCCCTTACCTAGAAAGGCTTCATTTCTGCAAATTGCAGCGTCTTGACATGACTCCTGCGGGAAGATCTGATTGAGGGGTTTAAAGCCTTGACTGGATTGTAAGTTGAATTTAAAGGTATTACCACTTACCACATGAGGGGACATTAATTCAAGTTAAGGAAGGATGGTTGCAGAATCGATATGCGGAAATATCCCTTCAGCCAGCAGATGGTTGTTTGTTGGAAGAGGCTTCCAGACGGCCTTTTCTCCGCTATTTGGCTCTTCATTGGTTAGTTCCACGAAATGAGAGATGCTAAATGGAGGACAGTAGTTTAAAACTCAATAAAAATTTCTGGCTGAAAGCCTCAAACTACGAAACTTTACTGGACATGCAAGACATACTAGACATACAAGTTAATACAATTTCACAACTAGCTGAGAGAATCCTGCTGTTGTTTTTTGTCCCGAGGCAAAATTCCTGACTGGAAATTCGATCCTGCATAATTACTGTAATTCAGCACTCCTTATGTTTCTGTCTGCTGTACTTGTTTTTCCGCAGCCACGAGATAATAATTAAACCTAGCGAAAGTTTGGGAAACCATTCCATGTGTTTGCTCCAACTTCTTTCCAATAATTTTAGTCACATGCAGTGGAAAAGGAATAATTTCTTTACTTTTTTTTTGCGCATCGGTATAAATAAGGAATAATACTACCAACACATTTTGATTCTTACCTGATAATGGAGGAGGAATTTAAATCCAATGTGTCCATTAAACAGAACCTCAATTTTGGTACTTTCATTACAAGGAAGTGCATCGTTTATTTCAGCAATTTGTAGGAAACTGTTGCTGTCTGATAATCGCCGTTTGAGATGTATAGTAGCCTTTTGTTTGGATCCATCTCTGAGAGTTGCCTGAAAGATGTTTAAACAGTTTAAAAATTTAAACAATTAAAAAAATATTTTTTGATTTATCGGGAGTTAAAAAAATAAATCAATGAAATAAATTAAATTTTAAATAATGAAACTGTATTTTCATCATTTATAACCATGACAAGATAAAAACTAAATGTGGATGTTGTACTTCTAATTCCGGTATGATTATTCTTGACATCCGAATCACACACATAACTTTCAAGCTGCTTACAAGGTATTATGTGAAATTATTGTAAAAACCTCTCTAGAGTCACGCTTATAGCTATGAAAATACTGTATATAGACCCTGGAATGTAGGGTTGTGCGGGAACTTTCCACCAGGGACATCTCTGAAAAGCAACACATGAGTCTTAACAATGAGTCTTAACATTATGCTGAACAATGGACATGAGCACTCAGGAGCACTCATGTCCATTATGTTGAACAGGAGCACCCTGTGCTCCTGTTCAGCATAATGTTTCTTAAAATTAAAAAAAAAACTATTTATTGGGTCTCCCGGAAAGTAATTTCAACTACCCGTGGGTATTATGTCTGTAAGCCGGACATTAAAGCAGTACATGTCTCCAAACTTCTACTGCCCCACATAAACACCAAAGGTCAGGTTCAAGTCCAAATTTGCACAATTTATCCCTGAATGAACCATGGCACCAACCGGCATAATGTCCGTTTCCCTGCTGTTAGAAGACAGAGAAAGAAAGAGATGGGTGCATCATCCATACCATCTTAAAACACGACCACATCGAGTAGCAGTTTCAAGTTTACAGTTTAACTATCAGTAAAGAAAGCATTCGTGCATCTATCTCAAATACACAGTGTGTTCTCTGATCTGTCAGTCTGGTTCTCTTCTATAAAACGATGGCATACCTACAAACATTGGGGTCGTACTTATGTCTCTATTCCTAAGCCTCTATCCTATACACATTTTCTTGATACTGTGTTCACTAAAAACTAGAGAGAAAGAAAGAGACAGATAAATAAATTGCTGCTATGGATAGATGATAGTCTTAATGGTATTTATCTCTTCTCTTACCATGTAGTCGTCTTAAAGTCATCTCTTTTTGTTTCCAATAAATCTTAACTCTAACTTTCTCAAAATATTAATTTTGAATGTTTAAAGTTCTGGTTACCCAGCTTGAAACTTTACTGCCAAAAATCATTCAGTGCAACATACGTTTCAGATGAATCAGTTGTATATGACACTGGCCTATCCTCAAAGTATCCGACTTATATTTATTTCACAGTGAAAGCGCTGCCTGACACTTCAGTGGTGTTTGTCCACCTTTGATCTCTACGATCCACAGTGCCACCCACGGAGGGATGTCCACCAACGAACGATATACTACAGTAGGTATTAACCACTATTCTTCCTTCAGAACAGTGTATAGTTGAACTACAGATGTGGGAATGCACATTTGGTCCTCGCTCAATATTCCATTCATTTGTGAGTGTTCCATTGGTTTTAAAGCGGCACCCTGTGTAGCCATCCCAACTGTTGTTCATTCATATCAATGAACAGCTCTCGAACAGAATAATATCACAAAATAATATCACATATTAGGGGCTATGGAATAGTCCAAAATGTTATGGGAGAATTGTCCAAAATGTTATGGGAGAATTGTCCAAAATGTTATGGGAGAATAACGAGTCCCATCATTAAGATACGACGCTATTCCACGAGAAACAGCCGCATATTTGTACCATAACACCATCGATTTATTTGTTAGCACAATGAACTGTGGATTGCGAGATGGTAGTTGCACCATCTGGATTCTATTTCATGATAAAATCATCAGCGGTCGACTTGGATAGCTCATGATGTCAATATTCGCACGAATCGATAAGCCAGCAATATGACATCCAATAAAGAGATTTCCTCCTAAAATCAGATTGGATCTGTGTGCCATAGTAAGAACCTGCCTGGATTATAACATTTCCTTACGTATTGGTTTGAATCATTTTTTATCCGGGAAGGTCCAATGCATTGTAAAAACTTGAATGTTCAGTCATTTTTTGGGGAAATAATGTACAGATAAAATCGAAACGAATAATTTGTGTACCACACTAATTTATAATGGATTATACTGCAGTACTTCTTAGTTTACACAATTAATGTCCAACTCATAAAAAATCTGACTGTGATTGCCTTATAATAATATAGTTTAGGCAAAAACTTCACATGAAAATACGTAGTTAACTACAAAAAATAATAATAATAATAATAATAATAAATAAATAAAAGGGCATTATAGTAACTTAACTGCTGGACACCAGGACATGTGCTCTACTAGTAGTATTAATTACAACTAATATCGGGATAAACATAAGTTTTTATGAAAACATTAAGAATTACTTTAATTGCTGAACAGCTGAAAAATATATATATATAAAATGTAGGAGGTCCATTGGTCCCAGTGACCCCAATGTTCCGTTCCGAGATACTTTCGACCATTTATTCGTAGAAGGCAGAAGAAATTTGTGTTCATTCGTGTTTCAGTATAATCACCAGTTCATCTGTAGAAGAACAAGTTATGTATTTCTTTTTCTGGATCCCAGTTTATCCCAAAGAGGGAAAACTTCAACTCTCGACTGTGTGCTGGCCAGAAGACTCTCTGGAGATTTTTTTTTTCCAATCAAACAGTTTTACAGCGCTCTGTATGGGAAAAATCATTATCATGCTGGACCATGATAATGAGGACCCATTTCCATAGAAGTGCCGAAATGTGCAGACCACAGTTTTCCACGAGTCAAGCGTATATCTCAATATTGATGTTTTTTTTTGGCACTGCAGGCAATGCCCAGTGTCCGTACTTCGAGAAGCACGCTGCGACTCTGATTCCTCTCAAGTTCACTGTGGGCGGCGCGCTACCCTGAGACAGATGACGTTCTCCAGTCACTCGCCACACACTTAGCCTGGCTGAACTGAAGACCATGGAGCATAACTTCAGTTCCATGGCTCAACAACGATAGCCGAAACACCACTGCTAACCACATCTGGAAATCAATGGTGTAATGTAGGGCTTTTGACCAGCAACTTTCCCTTGAAAACCGATGGGGTTCTCTACATACTGAGAGGGTGCAGTTACGTATTACTGTAGATATCTGAGCATTCCATGCACCAATTTCAAATGATATTGCTTGGTTCGCTTTCACTTCTCTCATGCCTACTTAGGGCTCTCTTGACCCTTTCCTCTTTCACTGTGTTGGTTTATTTTGCGTGGTTCAAATGTAAAAGTTATCGCAGGCAATGAAAAATTGCTAATGTGGCACCTTCCAATTAATCCTTCGTATTGAAAAACTGTATTCCGCTTTTCTTCGAAACACCCAGGCTTGTTTGCGATATCTTAACTGCTGGAAGAAACCTTTTACCTCTGTGAACTTTGATCACTGACACTGGGAATGGTATCACATCACAATATATTTGGTAACAGAGTGTACATTTTTTTTATTGCTAATTCTGGGTAGATTAATTTATAGCAACCCTTTGTCATTTGCTATTTCAGAAAACTTACCATAATTTTAATAACACGTCCGTTATCCTTTGAAATAAAAGTGAAGGGCACGTTTCCATTTTCATCTGAAACCACATCCTTGCATTTTGAGTTAGAAATACACATCATTACTTTCACTCCTGGAAGTGGATCTCCATTTGGATCAGAAGTATGAAACTGTGGATAAACAAGAAGCACACTGTTTGAAATGACAATACTTCACTTAAGTAAAATATAGAACATACAGTAATTTTAATCTAATTTTAAACTTTACTTTAAAAAATTTCCAAAGTTGCAGTAACAACTTTAAGACAACTCCAAAAGACCAGTCTGACAACTATTGCTTATACGGTAGTAACCCGTTTAAATGACCACCGCTTAACCGAATCGCCGGATTAAGCAATCTCCGATTAACGGACCTCTGTTTATCTGACGGTCCTCTCCTTACAATTTTAAAACTGATGTGTCGTGGGCAGGACACATAGCTCGAAAACATGATGGACTAATAAAATAACAGAATGGTACCCAAGAGGAGCTAGAAGAAAACCTGGAAAACAAAGACGGAGATGGATAGATGAAATTCATGAGTTTGTGGGTAGTAAATGGATGGTCAATGCTCAAAACAGAAGGAACTGAAAAGTTGCTGGAGAGGCCTTCATCCTGCAGTGGATTGAAAATGGCTGATGATGATGATGATGTGCGTGACACTCTGCCGCGGGCAATGGTAGTCCAGTGTGCTTGCAACTGGTAGAACAGAGTGCTACACCAGACCTACTTGTTGAGTTGTATTCTTCCCGGGAAATCAGTTATGTTTTTTTTCCAAACCGTGTCTACACCAGATTTACAAGTACTTTAATTAAATATTACATAAATTAATGAAATATGGGTGTGGAAATAAATAGAATTGTTGAATGCGCTGGAAAACTCAGTAAAAACTCTTGAAAATTCTGAAAGATGTTGGCGAGACATCTATTAAATATTGGGAAAAAAAATAGAGGAGGGATAGTTAAGTTCTTGTTCCACTTTAAAGTAACCAAAATAAGAGATTAGTATTAGTATTAGTATTAGTAACGGCCGCATGGTGCAAGAAAGCCTATGGCTTATGCTGCACCAGCCAAAAAAAAAAAAAAAAAAAATCCGAACAAAACAATGATAAAAACAAAAAAAAAATAAATAACTAAATAATAATAATTAATAAATAAAAAAAATAAAATAAAAAATAAATAAAAAGGAAATTAAACCTATCATCCTATGCGCTTCCCTTACCCGAAAGTACTATCCAGATGACCTTTGAATTTCCCCAAACTGTCGGCCTCTACCACCCATGAAGGCAACTTTTCCAGTAATTTATAACTCGCTGGCTAAAATAGGACTTCCTGCAGTCCAATCTAAACATTCCCCCCCCCCCCCGTAACTTGAATTTATGTTCCCTAGTTCTAGCATCATTTATAATCTTGAAAACTTTGTCCTCATTCATTTTACTGATGCCTCTCAGAGCCTTAAACACCTCAATCAAATCTCCTCTAAGGTGTCTAGTTTCCAAACTCTGCAACCCACATATTCGAAGTCTTTCTTCATAAGGACGCCCTTTTGCCGATCTCACCGGGCGAGTTACCCGTCTTTGCACCCTTTTAAGAAGCTCGATGTCTTTCTTTAGATGCGGTCTCCATACTTGAACACAGTATTCCAAGTGTGGTCTAACAAAAGCCTTATATAATGGGATTATCACGTCCCTATCTCTACTTTCAAAAGTTCGATAGATCATCGATAGGACACCATGGGCCTTCCTTGCAACCTGTTTACAATGCTCAGAGAATTTCATGTCTGACCGTATCGTAACACCCAAGTCCCTTTCCTCCAGTACTGGGTTTAGTTGAACTCCACCAAGTGAATAAGTTATTTTGGGGTTGCTGTTTCCCAGGTGTAATACCTTACACTTTGTCGGATTAAAGCATAGCTGCCATTTTTCTGACCATTCTTGAAGTCTATCTAGGTCTCTCTGAAGAAGCTCAGCTTGACAGTGATCATTAACTACTCTACCAATTTTGACATCAACTGCAAATTTAGACATCACGCCCTCTATCCCTTCATGAATGTCGTTTATGAAAATTAAAAACAACAGTGGTCCTAATACTGATCCTTGGGGAACCCCACTTCTTACATCAACCCAATCTGAGGAATAGCCATTTATCACAACCCTCTGCCTCCTGCCCTGAAGCCATCCTTCTATCCATCTAAGGATTTTCCCAGTGATTCCAACCTGTTCCAGCTTATAAAGCAACCGCTCATGTGGGACTGAGTCAAATGCTTTACTCTGAAATCCAAATAAAGAACGTCGAAATTATTCCCTAAATCCAGCTCGTGAGTGACCCTTTCGAAATAGCGAACCAGATTTGTTAAACATGATTTTCCCTTTACAAAACCATGCTGAGTATCCTTGAGAATTTCAATTCGATCCAAATGATCCTGAATTCCACCCTTGATCATTGCCTCCATGATTTTCCCTACTACTGAAGTCAGACTGACAGGTCGATAATTTCCAACTTCACTTTTAGAGCCACCCTTATGTATGGGAGATACATTTGCACTTTTCCAATCCAAGGGAATCTCCCCAGAGTCTAGTGATGCTCGCATAATTAGCCTCAATGGTTCAATGCACTCGCTTACCGCCTCTCTTAAGATTATAGGGTATATTCCATCAACTCCAGGAGCCTTACTGGTCTGTAGACTCGAAAGTTTTTTCATTAAATAATCTTGCGAAATTTCAATATCATTAATTACATATTTTTCAACTTCGCTCCCTCCCACAATTTCCCATTGCCACAAAAGGCTTTTCATTTGTAAATATCGATGCAAAATAACTGTTGAGTTCATCTGCAACGGCAGCTGGCGTATTTATTACTATCCCCTTTCCCTTACGTTATTATGATGTTAGCAAAACATACTGCGTGGTTTTTTGAAATAAAGAAGATACCAATGTTCAAACAATAAACTCGTAAAAGCACTAGGAAAGAGAAGGAATTTTCCTGCATCAAAAGACAGAAAGTTTGCAGCAAGTAACGGATCTCTTAGACATTAGAAAAAACGTCATGGTTTCATTGAAAGATCTTTAAACTAATATTCAAATATTTCCAGAATATTTAAGATCATTTATCAATTAAATAATTGAATGAAGAACAACTTGACAACATGGACGAAACCGGTCTACAAAAAGAAGATGCCAAAAGAGCTTACTCCCTAATAGGATACAAAAACGAGAGGGAAAATTAGGGCAGACCCTTGCAGCATTGCAACTGCAACTCAAAAATTGCCGTTTTTATTGATGGTAATTCAACTAATCCTAAAACATCAGAAAGCATCAATTATTCATCTTTACCAGTTTAACAGCACTCACCAAAGCAACCATACTTGGAGTCTGCATTATGAAAAGGAGGGTTTCTTCATGGATGTGCCTTCTACAAAGAAACTCTTGAAGAAAATACATTAACCCATAAAGACTGTTGTCCGTTCTCTTTCTGGATAACACTCCTTCAAATTTCGATTGTGAGGAATTTAAAAGGGCTATGAAGGCTAGAAGGCCATGTTTTTGCTACTGATTTTAACATCCTCGATCTAGCCTATGGATCAAGGGAGATTTAGAATATTAAAAGATACGGTCCGGTCAGTTAATATAGCCTATAATCCACTTTGTGAAAATATACCGATAAAACTTCCTCGCGTTATTCGAACTCAGATCCTTTCACACAGTGTCGGGTGTTGAAGAAAGCCAGATTTTCAAAAAAGACGGTATTCTTGAAGCATGCCATAAGGCAAAATTGAAAAAAATAAGGAACATAGCTTTTCGAAAGCAACCGTTGCATACAAGGAATAGACGAAGAATGGAAAACGCATTTCTAAAAGGAAGAAATGCGGCCACAGAAAGTCGGTACTCCGAAAATAAGACCACAGGAATTTAAATCAAATCATGCGACACTACAAAAGGTTCAGTTGCAGAAAATGACGGAAATTTTCAATTCAGGCAAAGAAAGGCTCCTTTCAAACAGAACTATCCAGTGAGTAGAAGAATCTGTATTTTGGTATTCGTGCCTGTACGAAAGACACCTCTTTCTGTAATAAAAATCGAAAAATTCAACTAGAAGGTGCCACCAACGCCAAAACTGGACTACAGAAACCTGGAAAAAATGTGGCCTGACGAGTCTAGATTGATTCCACCAGTACACGCAAAAAGCATAAATCGAGACTTGTCGAAATGAACGTGTAGCGTGGACTTCAGGAAACCATGTATTCAGACTGTCTCGTATGCAACACTCAACTGGATGGTATCATGGTGGTTTGGACATGTTCTGTTAATACGAACTGGGTCCTATCATATCGTTAGAAGGTCGTGTTGCCTCCAATGAATATCTTTCTGTCGTATTGGACCAACTTCACCCTATAATGCTTAGCTCAACTATTCAACAAGCAAAAATGGTATCTGAATTGTTCGAGGAACATTTACAAATTTAACAACATCTTCAGTGGCTGTCTAATGATGAAGACCTCAAGCCAGTTGAGAATGTGACTTATGTTGAAAAGGCCACTTCGGCCATTGTCTTGAGGCCACAACACAGCAGTTGACAAATATCTTGATGAAATGTTGGACAAATGTGGAACTGGACACCCTTAGCTATCTACGCCACGACATGAATAGGCTAGGGGTTGTGATTTGGGCAAAAGTTAGAACCATTAGATAGTAAATAAATATTTATAATTTTTTCCCTTTCAGTTTACACTTTGTCCTGTTGTATAATAATTATATCTGAAGATAACTTTAGACAATCAAATAGCAATGATATCGGGAAGAAGTCCAAACTTACCGTTCCATGGTATGGTAAACCGGGTTTGTAAACATCATTTTTCAGTGTAGATTCAGAGACTGATAGTTTCACAGCAGTCTGGTGTCTTATAAGCTCGAAGGTCGAGTTTGCATTCAAACCTGTTCCAAAATAATAAAAAAACCAGCTGTAAAGAATATATTATCAGAGTAGTGAATCTTCAAGAGACAAAAAGCAATTTACGTACCAAATATGTTTCTAAGAGCACTACAAGCGATCTTACAATTATATAAAATGGTTTATTGTATTGTTTACTTGTTTATTTTTAAAAACACATTATAGTACGATATCTGCATTTTTTGTTGTTTTTAAACTAATTATAAACATTTGGTTTCAATGAAAATAAGGTCTTAAAATTAATTTCAAAAAATAAAATAGATGGAGGATTAATAAAGGTAAAAAGCCATTAGTAAATGGTCATGTACTGCTCCCCACTACACGTAGAAATAAAACCACCAGAAAAACGTTCTTCAGAAACAAATAAACATATTTTAAGTCTGTGAGATCAGCCGTCACCATTTTTGTTACCGCTGGTAGCGCCACCCCTACTGAATTAAGAATAATTCAGTAGTGGTGGCGCTACTGAATAATACTTAATAGTTATTGCTGCACAGCGAAACTCTAAAGACAAGATTCCTTTACTCACCTGTATCTTTCTCTGTCAGCTGCGCTTGCAGAAAAATTTGCGAGTGTTCTCGAGTGACATTTGTCAAATCCAAAGTGTAATTGTAGCATCCCTTCACCTGGTAATTGAAAATCTTTTAGTGTTTCGTTCATAGGTTTTTTTATCAAAATTATTTCAAAGTATAAGGAATAGTAACTTCTTAGTTTAAATTATTTGAATTAACTCTTTTAACCGCAAGCAGAAATTTCCAAAATAATTTTTCCAGACAGCTTAGATATTTGATAAAACCACAAATATTAATAAATGGTTTCTATGTTTTAAAAACTCATTTTTGTTGTTGGGTTTAAGGCCCATCAATGACTTATATCATTTGTATCATACATAGTGGAAACGGCAGCCCTTAAAGTCTATTTCTGGGCTTGGAGGGAGAATTTGAATTGGATCCATGGGCGCCTTTATTCAGATGGAAAATGAGGTTTTCACCTTCCTCTGGGTTCTTTTTATTCAGAATGTAATCGAAAGTGTCAATTTATTTTGAACTTTGGATTAAATTGTAATTTTATTTATTAATTTATGTAAAACTTCAAGTTTTGTAGTTTTTTTTTAATGCTGAAAGCCCTGGAGATTTCTGAAAAAAGATTTTATTTTTTGAATTCTCCTTGGGTATACCAATATTAGTAGCAAATATCCACAAGGTAGGTTTATGTAATATTTAGCTAACCTTTTTATATCCATCTGGCAATAATATGGTTCCTCTAGGGTGTCTTTTCCGAATGGCTGCCTGTGTTACCAATGTGCCCTCCACGTCTTTTCCGTACGTGTACCTGTAAGAGAAATAATAATTGGGACATGATGTACCATAGAAAGCATAATTTTCTTCAGAGATTAGTGTCGAAAAGGTGATACTAAGATATCAATTTTGACTCAATCATTACCCGCAGGTGTTGCAAACTGGTGGTTGCAGCTCTTCGGGGTTGCTTGCCACGGAGGGCTTTGATTATTAAAATAATCTCGATTCCTCGCAGGCATAGTAGGTGAAACCCTCGATTTGTCCTCCCAGTCCCTTTCAACGTTTGTTGAAGTCTTACGTACTGGGTTACCTTCCATCCGTCTTCTCAAAGATGAATGCTTCTAACTCATAGATGTCTGTGCTTGGGTTGCAAAAATTCTTGCAGTACGTAGGACTTCTTTGAGTTCTGAACTGGTGGCCACACCAAAAATGAAAGCCCTCTTACGTTACAGATGACACCAGTTTAATACAATGGGTTTTGATCGGCAAGGGGGTGGTCCAATTTTATTCATTTCTAAGATGTCTTCTAGATATTTTAGTGGGCACTGCGTTGGATTATTATAACAACAGACTTTCTTTATTAGAAAGTCCGTTGTGTTATACCTCAACAGTACGAAATATAAACTTATGGGGAAAATCTTTCATTTATGAAGAATGCAAATTAATATGTAGCAAAGGTCGTAGGATTACCTTGTCAGAAAACATAACCCCTAATAAACTCCTGCTGGCCCAACTTCATGGAAGTATTTCATAGCGTATTTGAAATTCCAGTTAGTAGTTTATCATTAAAAATCTTTCTCTCCACACAATCCTATTAATGCTTCATATGGTAATCTCTGTATAACTCAATAATGGCTCCATTTGGAAAACCATCTCGCTCAAAGTTTCTTCACCTGTTGCCTACATGGGTGGGATTATTATCACTCATTAAAAGAAGCTGATGTATACATCACCCCAGAGGAGACTGAAATAGGCTTAAAGGGTAGAGGTAATCTGATTCAAGTAGCGATAACCGAAGAGAAAGGAAGAATCCGTAATATTGAATGGTCTTGAACGATGCTTTGGTTTTGAGTATTTCATTCAGGCTACTGCCAGGTTTAATGCTCATTCGATTACGGATTTCCCATCTAACGTAGTGATTGCGATCGGTATTAATCCAATAGAAAAGTTCAGTACGAACCGATTGATGGGTACAATTTTTATGAACTTTCTTTAGAGCGTGGCTGATTTGGTTGGTCTCTAAAACGTGTACTTTTTGTCATGAATATCCACAATTTGGAGACACAATATACTAACGTCACCTGGCATTAGATGAATTAGTACTTAATGCACACAAATATTTGGTTAGTGACAATGTAGGATTTTGGTCATCGCGAATTCCTAAATTACTCGAAACTTTCGAAGGCAGTTTTTGAGTAATTAGGAATGAGTTGTGCTACACAGTAAGAAAACTTATTTACAAAGCATTATTTGAATGACTTACTTGCCGCAGATGGTGAACTTAGCTGACTCATCTGTGATGAACGTATAGTTCAGTGGGGTTATGGTGACTTCGAATTTTGGCAACTCTGAAATATTCAGAAAATAAAAGGCTCATTTTAAAATCTGCGTCATTTCCTTGGGGTTTGACAAGTAAATTTGTAACTAGCTTTGAAGGTTTTGTTACCCAATTTGACATGTATGGATAATGTTCAGTAAGTAGCGTGAATATCAGAAAATATTTTTTCCTGTATTTATATATATTGGAATAAATAAATTCTTTCTCTGTATCTGTCTCTCTCTCTCTCTCCAGAACACCAAACACAGATGTGCAAAGGCTCCATTTGTCTTCGTGAATGGTAATTCCAAATGAAATTATTTCATTGATCCCCTAAAGGTATGTTACCAAAGAATGGAAGGATCATAGAAAACAACAAACATTCTTAAAAATTAAAGGAAAAGTTATTTCTAAATGGAGAAGAGCAAAAACTTCAAATGAAACTTGCAGTAACCGAAAAACGGCCGTACTTGTTGCTCAATAAAAGTTGAAATCATCAGTAGAGAATTCGAAAAATACATCCATCAAAATTTAAAAAAAATGGGTCATTCATGTTCAAATTAAAAATTAATAGTAGCCGAGTGAAGATCCTTGTGAGGTGTCTCGTTTGATAGTAAAGGAAATGGGTGATGTTGCAGTGAGTAAGACCGAATATTGTAGATAGTCAAGACAACTATAACTACAACGTTTATAAGTATTTTGTGTATTCCGAGAAGAAGAATTTCCTGCATTTGGTTTGAGTCGCAAAAGTTATTTGTTGTGGTTCTAAGTTTTATGTAGAAATTTGTTGTATCCGGTATCCACTTGTTGTACTCGCTCATTGTTTTATAAATTCTAATTTTTAAAATTCATAATAAGTACCACATCTTCCCCAAAAAAAAATATTCGGCAGTGAAGAGATGAATATCCACGATGGTAAATAATCTCCATCATTCGTACTCGTTTAAAGGAAATCCAGCATGGACTAAAGCAGCTCAAAAGTGGCAGTAAATTACCACCCCAAGTCTGTTAACAGATTCCATGGTCTAACCGTAATTGTAATCATTCCCAGAAAGTTTACAGACCCAATGACAAATGGAGTTATCTTTATTACATGATCCAAATTGAGACTTTCTTCTGATGCTCTGCTGATGAACAGTGGCGAAATCACCATATCGCCAAGTCAGTAGGCTCTGAAAGTTTGACGTGATTGGCTTTAACGGTCACGTCAAGCCTTGCAGTAGGTTTTGGCATGATTTCTAAAGAGAAACAAAACTGTTTGACAAGTTCCTGTTTATTGTGATCAGTGTGGCGAAATTGGATCCATTATAAGTTATTTTTCAACAGATTTGTAATATTTAGGCTAATTTACTTTTAAAATTTACTTTTCAGGGTGAGAACCGATGTTAATCCCTCTGCGAATGTGAGTATAACGCCAGCAATTGCCAGATTTAGACAATGGGCATTTTTCAACTTCGATTAATCTGTTGCTAATGTGAAGTAAAACAATTAATTTAAAACAAAGTAATATAAATCGAAGAATACAATCTTTAAATGTGCAATTTTTCATCGTTAAGAGCAAGTAATAATTATTATTATCAAATAACTCGAATTTGATAATAATAGTATTTCCTTATTTTGAAACCACTGATGAGTTAAATTCATCAGGTTAAATTTAACTACACTAAACATTGATTACATACCAAATTCCTTCACGACAAAGGATTGCCTCTCAATGTGGTCTTTTATTTTTAGAGAAATTTTCCACTCTCCCTGCACAGGTTCCTCAGATAATGGCATCTCTACTTGGGCCATACCTATCCGAAAGATATCAAAACTTTATGAGGTATAAAAACTGCACGATGCTCATTTTAATAATTAATAACTAAGAAACAAGCGCATGGCATTCAAATTTTACGTTTCCTTCGATTATTTCTTTGTTAATTCCACGGTCCTTGCTACAAACTGGAGCACTGTCAGTTTGCATCAACAGAGGAATAACTGACCGGCTAATTTATGTGGGAGAGCGGCTCAGTTAGCTTTTATTTCTCCAACTGCTGAGGAAACGATCTATATTTCGTACCATTTTTAATAATCTTGCTACATTAATGAACAAAACAAAATTAAGATCTTTGAATATACAAAGGTTAAAGAAAACTTACCAGCAACGAAAGAAATATCTTTCCATTGAGATATTCTTGTTCCAGAAGGATTTTCTATCCACAGGTATCCAGTCTGAGGAATATTACATAAAAGAGAAAGTATGAATTATCAAAAGCAACTGGACACTAAATCACAATAATTATGTATGAGAACTTTAGTAAAGTAATTGGAATTAGAATATGCAGGTGGTGGACAGAATAACGGAAACACCTACGAACCCAATTCAGTCAGAATGGTATAGGGTTATCGTACATGGCAAAAATAGGTTAATATTTAAAATTTACGTTTATTCATGCGATATACAATACACCCAAGTGTAGTCCATCTGCAAATTGCCGATAAACCAATGCCCTAGACCGCCTACCCTGCCACATTTTGAAGAACGTTCCTCTGTTTGGATCCGATTCGAATTCAAACCTTTTCCGCATGTTGCAGAAAAATATCGAGCTCAGTCACCTTGTTAACAGCGATATGGTACAGTGGGCCCTCCTGTTTTCGTACGTTTTAGGATACTAGTATCCTTGTGGTTCTGTTGTTCAATCCACCATCTGTATGACTTTGGAAATAAGATCAAAGAACAAACTTACCACATCTTTTCCTACAGGCTTTAGGTTCATTAGCATTGGAAGAATCCTTATTTTCACTACAATAGAAACAAACAAATTAAGTTTATCGGAAAATCATATTTAATATCTTCAAAAAATTATCCCTAAAGTTTGCTGATTTTCTCAAACAAGACAAAAACAGGATTTTTTTATAGGTCAACGACGACAGGCACAACTATATTCTCGATACCATACATTTAGAAGTACAAGGAGTAATACATAAGTTAAACTGCTGCTGAAATTTTGACCTTTAAAATCCGATTTTAAGATTGAGGGACGAAGTGTATGAGTTTCTTGTAGAAAAATTGAGAGCCCCGCAAGTTAGCTGTGACAATCACGAAGTTTCGAAAGATGTGCTACTGCATTGAACGACATGGAAGCTTGTATACATGTAACTGTCCCCTTTATTGGTCCTCGGAAGCAGCATCTTAGGAGAGACAAAACTGATGATAAATATTGGTTGAAATCCAACAACTGCAATGGGCACACGAAACCATGAATATCAGAAAATCTGAAAAGGGTTGTTTAAGAATGGGTAATGCACTTTCATCATTTCTACTACCCAGGTCCTTCCAGAAATCCATTGCAATGCCTCAGCTACGAAAAACGTGAGCTACCTGAATGAAATCAGGTTTCAGGTATGTCTGCCGGGAGCAACTATTGATGATGTCACCAACAGACTGTCAGATTTTAAAGGGGGTAAAGAAAATATTATTATTCATGTGGGAACAAATAATATTAAACGTACACGATCTGACGATTTGTTGGAAAAATACAGGACAATGCTGAGGAAATGTCGCGAGCTAGGCCATAATGTCTATGTGTCTGCAATTCTGCCCAGACACGATAGGAGGGATTATATGTTAAGAGCCTTGTGGATTAACTCAAGACTTGAAGGAATCTGCAAGGCTTTAGGGGGTAAATTTCTATCAGCATGGCCCATGCTTGTAGGTAGAAGGAATTTGTTTTGTAGAGACGGGATACACTTAAACAAAGGTGGTGCAAAAGTTTTTGCCAGTATTATAGAGGATACCTTAAAGGTTCAGGGAAACTGCTAGTTAGGGGGGACGTGGGTAACACTGACACGCGTTTATCTGATAATATTGGTCAATGTAACTCTTGCACATACCTTAAGAGTTCTTATCTGTTACCACAACTGGACGTATTATCTAGATGTTCTGGGGGCAAAGACGTTTCACGTGAGCGGGTAGCTAATATCAGGGAAGAGAGCCTAAAAAACTTCAAGGGTTGTGTTAGGGTTGTTAAATATACAAGAACAGTAAATCTTAATTGTTTATACAGTAACGTTAGAAGTGTCGTCAATAAAATGAGCGAATTCGAACTGCTGGTTAAAACAAGTAACGCGGACATAATAGGGCTTACGGAGACGTGGTGCCACCCGGAAATTGGGGATGATGAGTTTCAGTACGGCTTGTATAATGTATTTAGGAAGGATAGAGTAGATAGAAGGGGTGGTGGGGTAATGCTTCTTATCAGAAGCAGCCTGGGTGCGACGATAGCTTTCCCGGATTCAGACATTTCACATGCTAGTATAGAGTCTGTATGGTGTGAGATAGGTGGAAACAAAGGTACAATGCGAGTAGGAGTAATCTATAGGCCAGGTGATTGTGAAGACTATGACAAAAGCCTCTACATGCAAATGGAATGGGCAAGTAAGCGTCAATGTCTTATTATGGGTGATTTCAATTTGCCTCTAATTGATTGGAGTAAATGGGAAGGAAACTCGACATGGGGAACAAAATTTTTAAATCAACTAGATGACTGTTATTTGTATCAACATGTCAGGGAAAGTACTAGAGAAAAGAACATCCTAGACCTCATCATCACACATGAATCAGATGACATAACAGGGCTGACAGTAGAGGAACCAGTAGCAGAAGTGATCACGGAGTTCTATGGTGGATGATGACGAGAGAGGTAGCAGAAGTAAAAGGCAAAGGAGTGGGTTTTAATTTCAGAAAAGGAAATTACGATGCCTTAAGGTACTACATGGCCTCTATTAACTGGGTAAATATCGCGCAGAGAATGAATACAATTGAATTGTGGTACGCTTTTAAAACATTAATCACAGATGCCTTGAATGCGTATATACCATTAAAAAAATACTCCACGAGGAGGGTTCCAAGTTGGATGAATAGTGAAGTTGCCGCATTACTTGAGCAGAAAAAGGTGGCATGGAAAAGTTACAGAGCAATAAAAAGTACTGAAGCCTATGCTTCAGTACTTTTTATTGCTCTGTAACTTTTCCACCAGCTACAAGGTGATGTGTAATAGAGCCACAGAAAAGGTTCGACAGGCAAAGGCAGTTTATGAGAAATCACTAGCAAACAGAGCAAAGAGGGGGGATAAAGAATTCTTCACATATATAAATGCCAAGAAGAGCAGGACAAACCAGATCGGACCTTTACGTAAGGGAAAGGGGACAGTAATAAATACACCAGATGCCGTTGCAGATGAACTCAACAGTTATTTTGCATCGATATTTACAAATGAAAAGCCTTTTGTGACAATGGGAAATTGTGGGAGCGAAGTTAAAAAATATGTAATTAATGATATTGAAATTTCGCAAGATTATTTAATGAAAAAACTTTCAAGCCTACAGACCAGTAAGGCTCCTGGAGTGGATGGAATATACCCTATAATCTTGAGAGAGGCGGCAAGCGAGTGCATTGAACCACTGAGGCTGGTTATGCGAGCATCACTAGACTCTGGGGAGATTCCCTTGGATTGGAAAAGTGCAAATGTATCTCCCATACATAAGGGTGGCTCTAAAAGTGAAGTGGGAAATTATCGACCTGTCAGTCTGACTTCAGTAGTAGGGAAAATCATGGAGGCAATGATCAAGGGTGGAATTCAGGATCATTTGGATCGAATTGAAATTCTCAAGGATACTCAGCATGGTTTTGTAAAGGGAAAATCATGTTTAACAAATCTGGTTCGCTATTTCGAAAGGGTCACTCACGAGCTGGATTTAGGGAATAATTTCGACATTGTTTATTTAGATTTCAGCAAAGCTTTTGACTCAGTCCCACATGAGCGGTTGCTTTATAAGCTAGAACAGGTTGGAATCACTGGGAAAATCCTTAGATGGATAGAAGGATGGCTTCAGGGCAGGAGGCAGAGGGTTGTGATAAATGGCTATTCCTCAGATTGGGTTGATGTAAGAAGTGGGGTTCCCCAAGGATCAGTATTAGGACCACTGTTGTTTTTAATTTTCATAAACGACATTGATGAAGGGATAGAGGGCGTGATGTCTAAATTTGCAGATGATGTTAAAATTGGTAGAGTAGTTAATGATCACTGTCAAGCTGAGCTTCTTCAGAGAGACCTAGATAGACTTCAAGAATGGTCAGAAAAATGGCAGCTGTGCTTTAATCCAACAAAGTGTAAGGTATTACACCTGGGAAACAGTAATCCCAAAATAACTTATTCACTTGGTGGAGTTCAACTAAACCCAGTACTGGAGGAAAGGGACTTGGGTGTTACGATACGGTCAGACATGAAATTCTCTGAGCATTGTAAACAGGTTGCAAGGAAGGCCCATGGTGTCCTATCGATGATCTATCGAACTTTTGCAAGTAGAGATAGGGACGTGATAATCCCATTATATAAGGCTTATGTTAGACCACACTTGGAATACTGTGTTCAAGTATGGAGACCGCACCTAAAGAAAGACATCGAGCTTCTTGAAAGGGTGCAGAGAAGGGTAACTCGCCTGGTGAGATCGGCAAAAGGGCGTCCTTATGAAGAAAGACTTCGAATATGTGGGTTGCAGAGTTTGGAAACTAGACACCTTAGAGGAGATTTGATTGAGGTGTTTAAGGCTCTGAGAGGCATCAGTAAAATGAATGAGGACAAAATTTTCAAGATTATAAATGATGCTAGAACTAGGGGACATAAATTCAAGTTACGGGGGGAAATGTTTAGATTGGACTGCAGGAAGTTTTATTTTAGCCAGCGAGTTATAAATTATTGGAATAAGTTGCCTTCATGGGTGGTAGAGGCCGACAGTTTGGGGAAATTCAAAGGTCATCTGGATAGTACTTTCGGGTAAGGGAAGCGCATAGGATGATAGGATTAATTTCCTTTTTATTTATGTTTTATTTCATTTTATTATTTTTATTTATTTATTATTATTATTTATTTATTTATTTAATTTTTGTTTATATCATTGTTTTGTTCGGATTTTTTTTTTTTTTTTTTTTTTTTTTTTTGTCTGGTGCAGCATAAGCCATAGGCTTTCTTGCACCATACGGCCGTTACTAATACTAATACTAATTCAGTGGTATCAGCTGCTTCACTCATCATAAAAGGAATAAAATCATTCTAAAAAAATCGAGGTAAAATTGAGAAGTGATTATACCTTCAAATGAAGACAAGTGCAAAGAATAACATTGCAAAGGACCGACACACTGTGACTTATTGTGGTTATTAGGATTGTCAATAATCATACGAGGATTTTCTGTTTAAAGTCCAATAACGAACATTTGCTTTGTTCACATAAGTGCCTGAAGGAAGATGGACTCCATTGCTGTCTTTAAATTGTGTGACACATTTTGAAGGATGTTGCAAATCTCGTTCCAAATATTGAACGTCTGTTTCTCAAATTCATTTAAGTATTAAGATAATAACTGTACTTTGTAAAGGTATGCTGACCAGTTGAAATGTTAGAATTTTAAGATCTGCAAGAGCCATCATGGAACCATGCTTCTTTTAATTCAATATCCAAATTCCATATGCCTTTCTAATCATACATACAGAAATTCGTAAGAAACCTTGGTTTGACAAATCGCGTTCTCAGAATTATGGATGCAACTGATCTGACACACCAAATGCCATTGCAGCTACTGCTTCCTAAAAGTTAGGTTTAAATCTTGCTTTTGAATTTCTAGAAAAGCATTTGTTGTTTTTTTGGAACTCGAGTGAAAAGACCAGTTAAGTTTTCAGATTCAATCTTCTTTCATTTTGGTTTTAGCTTTGTATAAATAGGGGTTATCAAGGAAGGAGAAAAGCTAAAATTAAAAATGAGCATATAATAACAAAGAGGTTATATAATAACTGGTGCTTATTGATTTTATCTGCTTGAAAGTGGGAATTGTAACAGTTTCATATTTATATTTCGTTCTCAGAATGTTTATTTTTAATTTTTTTAAAAGAATTAATAAAGGTTTTGTTTCGTTCAAGATAACCAAACTATGTGTAGACATTTTGAATCATTCCAGTTGAAAATACACAATAGCTTGCAATGAAATAAAAAACAAAAGTTTCGTGATCAGATAAAGTTACCTGTTTGGCTGGGTTTGTAGACTGGTTTATCCGTTTGAATGAATACAACCATCTCGTGACCATCTCGGAACTTTACCTCCTCCTCTCCAAACATACGGTGCTTGGCTTCATTTCCAACGTATCCGTCTATTCTGAGGCGTCCCGTCGTCTCCTTGATATTAGGGACAGTAAGGTCAATCACCATATTTGATTCTCATAAAGAAAAGAAAGGAAAAAAATTATCACGGAATCACCTACCTCAATATATAAGTAAAATCAGTGAACATTACTATAAACTCTTACACTGAAAATCACAGTGGCAGACAAAACGAGGCTTCAAAGTCTTCAATATAACCGGACAAGGTTGTGTTGAATATTCCCTGTGGCCTGAGCGTATCGTATCAGGGAACTCCATGTACTGGATGACCGTTTTATCTCTTTCGGGATGAAAATTTCCTTTTCCTGGAAAATAATTCAACCATATGAAAAACAAAGCCCACTAAACGCACTCCCACTGTAATTGAGATCTGATCCATACTACTTTTCCCACCAAGTGGAAAGAGTTCAATAATTAAAAGGAACGGTCCGTAAGTTATGCCTCGTGGGGTAATTTTTTTTGCAATTGACTTAGCATAATGAATTTTTATATGTTGCTAATATTTTTATATGTCACCCGAGGATAAACTCATCTGGCCACGTGGTGTAATGTGCCCATAAATTGTGCGTATTATCTGGTCGATTTTCTGGACAAAAAGGTCGAGGCTTCTGGGAGAGTGGAGTTATTACTATCCATGCCGGAATCGACAAACTCAGCAAAAGTGAAAAAAAGCCCAAAAAATCTTTTACGGAATTCAAATTTGGGCTTCTTCCACCTGGTGTGGGGAGAATGTATTTGAAACCGGACCTCTCCAAAAGATCCACAAGGGGCGGAATCATTATGCTCGGACGAGGTTTCTCATTCGGTGTTTGAGTTCTAAGGAAAAAACAAACGTTGCCGATTAAGGATTTGTGGATCTAATAAGGTTTCTTCCTCAAAGACTACCACACAGTTATCACGGTCGCTCTATTGAAGATGACCTCCAAAGTAGCACAGTGTTTGTATTTGCGTTTAGCACGCAGTCAAAATAACCATATGATTACACTCAGATTACTAGCAAATATACTCCCGCCTCATAACCCAATTCGCATTGGCACCTAAATTGGCAACTCCATACATCCGTTGCACATTATCTTTGTTGTATCCTAGAAATCGGCGCTGTTGTTTTTCTGAAATCACACTGAGACAGTTAAGAACACGAGGCATCTGTATAATGCCTCATGTCCTCAGCGTATGTCCTTTGTCCTCAGCGTATGTCCTTTGTCTTATCTGTCTCTTGTCCACATATTTGAATTCAGAGATGATGTTCAATGCGCCCATTTGCTCATTCCTTTTTATTTCAGTTAGTCGAAATATATTTACAACTTTCAACATGCCGAATGGCATTTAAGTTTGTTTTCATCAGTTCGGCAATCATTTCAGCGGTTAATTTGGTTGTTGTTATTGTTTTTATTGTAGAGTTTTAGTTACATCAGCAACTTCGACCACACTGAACGATATATATAATGTCTGTAACTGCATGTGGTCTGTGCTCGATATGATATTTGCTGGAGGAGAAACCAGAGTTTCCAGGAGTTAATGCCCTACCATCCTCATGTAAGAACGACTAATTAAACCACATTGTGTAAAAGGCCCTTAAAAATTCCTCGCGTCATTGACGGGATTCGAACTCAGGTCTTTTTCACCCTGAAAAAGACCTGAGTTCGAAAAATTATGTATGAAATAGTCATCATCGAAGGAAATTGATACACTTACCAGAGATGTAAACTTTTTTAGAAAATACTGTATTCCAATTACGATCCATAAGGGTAATGTTTAATTCGCCGGAACCTGTGATGCCAAACAGTTGCAATAACAACGTTTGATTGGTGTTCTTCTCCAAAACGTAAGGTGCGGTGAACAAATGTCCCCTTAAAATAATTCAAAAACGTATATCAGAACATTCATTATCTTACACTTTTGTGTCAAGAAAATTTGTCAAAAAATAACTTTATCAGAGCAAAACTGAAATTTCTAAAAATTTTAAAAAAGTGATTATAAATTAATTTAACTGCATTAAGAAAAGAACGTAATATCTGCATCCTTTCTGTACATTTACCAATTAAAACTACTTCTATTAATAATCAATTACACTAGCCAAAAAAATATATTTTTTTTCATAACTCCTCGATGAAAATATGCGACTCTGGAGGAAATAAAAGCCCTGGTTCCGAAAATCACCACAAAAAGTCTCTATCGCGTCTACATCAAAAGATGTACCAATGTTTAATGTTTAAATAAAGGGATGCATACATATAATTCAAGTTTGTAATTCAAGGGTAAAAAAATATTATACGTTCTCTATAACTCATTTAACTTAGGAAAAATACCATAAATCATTATGAAATAGTTATATTTCAATAATGTTTAATCAGCATACCTATAATTGTGTTTAAAAATGTTTGTTACTAAGGGGATTTTCTCTTGTATTCCTGCTTAATATCTCTTTCTCTCTCACAGGGAACCAGCAGTAATCCTCCATCGTTACAGGATCCCAGCGACCATGGGATCCTGCATTTTGGTAAAAAGTACCTCCCTCTATATTTAATAACAGGGACGTGATGCGAAACTATCACGGTGATTTCTGAAATCTACTCATAAAAATTGGTTAAAAACAGCATTTAAGTTGTTGCAGGCAAAAATCGTGTTGGCTAATCCAAAATAGGTCCTTTTGTAATAGTTAGCGTACAGATATTTTGAATGAATGAAAA
The DNA here is from genome assembly GCF_048544385.1 of Mastigoproctus giganteus. NCBI lineage: Eukaryota > Metazoa > Arthropoda > Arachnida > Uropygi > Thelyphonidae > Mastigoproctus > Mastigoproctus giganteus. The sequence continues at coordinate 19,448,529 of NC_143575.1, forward strand.
TTATCTTCCTCCTCTTCTGATTACTGCAAGGAACCACAGTGACAGTACCTACTGCACTGTCTTAAAGTTCAGAATGCAGCACTGCATGAATTTTTGATTGTCCACCAAAATGTTTCAATTTAAGAGTTGCCACCTCACCAAGTTTAATCCGAAGACTTTGGGTTTACGGATTCCATTTCAGGCTCTGGAGTTTGTGGTAATTTCTCCGGATCGTAGGACGATAAAAAAGAAATTAATTTTTCCATTTTATTCCGAGGCGAAAGTGATGGTCGCTTCTTGACGAGGTTTTAGGAGCATCGGCGACTAAGTCCATAATTGCTCCGTGTATATTGTCTGTAAATTGTGTGTGTTATTCTGAGGTTGATTTTCTGTTTGCTGGATGAAAAGCCCGAATTTCCTGGAGTAAAAACCATGCTGCCCTCACCTGAGACCGACTAACTCAGCCGCATTGTGAAACACGCCCATTAAAATTCCTCCCACGCAGGAACTACCCTTTTTGTTAATTAGATTATTGCTAGGAGATTACTGAGAATATTAATTCAAAACAAAAAAAATTTCCTTCAGTTAGCGTGTGCCCATTGTATTCCTGATCTTGCCTAACCTCGACAGCTCATCCTCCTCATATTTTCATGTTTGCAGAAGGCGTTAAATTAGATTCTTGTCTCAATAGTACTCCTGACCAGATTCCTATTCAATAGTCACTTAACAGATTGACTTGTGGCATTCAGTTCTGTTCATTGCGGGACTGCTGTCTTCTGTCAGTGATCTCACGATCATGCCAAATAAAAATTTCACTTTTATCTCTTCACTATAACCGAACTTTCGTCAAATTCGAAAGTAATCGTAACATTTGGTTCTTAGGAATTTGGAGTTTTCTTGGCCATACTGAAAATTTTATTATACCAACGAAATGCGGTAGATCGGTTGATTCATTGAGCTCACCGAATTCCACCGGAGATTCATCACAGGATTCCATATGATAATACCAATCAATAATTTAAGTGACCAGAGCAGCAAATGGACTTTTTGTGTTTCAAATGACAAAGGTATCCGGTCACACTGTACGCCTTGTAATCACTTGGTTTGAAGACTCGAACATACTACAGCTTACACGTGCTCAATTTATAGATTCAGTTGAAACCAACTGGAGAAATAGTTTTATAATTTTTTGTATCATTAGAAATGAAGTTTTGCGGATGGAGTGCGTGATTCTCTGGGGCCCTCTTTCATTGTTTGGCCCCGGTTTGTTTTATTTTTTTGACATAACCATGACTGATGAGATCTATCTAGGTATCCTGAGTTATTTACGTTGTGGAAGCGTTGGAGAAGATCCATATTTGTATCAAGGCCAAAGGTTTCAGCGCCGTTATTAGTGTTCCTGTACATAAAGATTGTTTTTAGATATACAGTTCCCGGTATTAACGGTGGGCCAATATACGTATTTCTCGTAGATTAAGCCTTTAACTCTTAACCCATTCGACTTCAGCTATCTACGTTTCACTGGTGATTATGAAAGTTATGAAAGAGGAAGAAATAGTGATGGACAAGACGTATTAATAGTGAAATAGCTTACCTTTTCCCATTAGAAACTTGAGCGAATGCAAGCCACGTCACGAAGGTCAGTAAGATGAAACCGGACATCTTTTCACCTGAACACTGGATGGAGGTGCTTTACTTTCCTCGATGACACTATGAAATAACAAAGCAAAGGTTAATACAAGTAGATATAAGAAGGTGTATGCCATTCTCAACATGGCAACGTACTTTATATTATCGGGGTTATTTGGAACTTTGGGACAGAGGATCTTTCGATTTTTTCGAAATACAATCTATGCAAAGTGTAAAAAAAGTAAGCAGTAAAACATAATTTGAGAAAATTACAATAAATTACATTTATGCTTTGCGCATTATGTACACACTTAGCTTTAAAATAATTTATAGGTTGGATTTCAGCCTATCTAGTTGCCATCCGAAGAGCGTTCAACTCAGAACCAACCATTTCTTTCTAAAGCGAATAATCACCAGAATAATTATCTTCATTTTCGCTCTGTCCAATTCCGAATAGTATTTAATCTTGAAAATACTTGATCATTTGTCAAAATGTGAAAATATGGACGGTTGGATCTCATTGATTTATCATATAAATGGACTAATAGTCCATTTATATGATAAATAGTTCTACGTTCAACGTATCATACTGAGGTAAATTTCTCTCATTCTTTTACAAATAAACTCATCCATATATTGATATAAACTTAGAACGTATTGAGCTTTATAGCTCTGTTATACGAGGGGTTATCAAAAAGTTCGTACCCTGACCTAGATAAAACATCAGTAGGAAGATGCCGTTTTTAATATAAGTTGTCTACATATTCAATAACTAACATGTGGAATTTCATTCCTGTAGGTGATCGTACACCAGAGATAGAGCCCGGAATCTCAGCAAGGACACTATGGTTGACAAAGTGGAGTATCGAGCAGCGATCAAGTTCCTGCATTTGCAGGACAACGGAGCTCAGGAAATTGACGAAGATGAAAGCTGTGTATGGACAGAATTGTCCAACCTATGGCACCGTAAAAAAGTGGAAATGGGAGTTTCACTGCGGTCGTAGAAGTGTCTTTGACGCGCAAAGAGTGCGAAAGCCATCAATATCCACAGACAGTGAGAAGTTGCAAAGGTTGAGCAGCTGGTGCTGAGTAACAATTCATTTCATCACAAATGCAGTGGGAATTAGTTATGGGTCTGCCCACAGCATTTTACATGACCAAACTATTATTTTAGGCCACCCGAATAATTAAATTCATCTGCCATGCTGTGTCTCTTATGTCTGTATATTGCGAGTGGTCTATAGTCGATTTGCCTGTTTTGCTGAACGAAAAGTCCTCATTTTTGGGGGAGAAAACCTTGCTATTTACACCTGAGACCGAGTAACTCAGCCACGGAGTGAAAAAAATCCCATTAAAGTTCCTCGCGTCATCGACGGGATTCGACTCGGGCCTTTTCTACCCCGGTGTGGCGAGAATGGTGACAATACCGCTGTGCTACACATTTTACACGACCATTTGCACATGTCTAAGGTCTCCGCACGATGGGTTCCAAGATTTGTGTTTAGATTTGTGTAATGCGGATGTTGAGAACTTTTTTGATCGGTTTGTGACAAATGACGATTCTGGGTATACCAGTACGATGCTGAGATTAATGACACGTCAAAGCAGCGGAAGCCCACCTCCTCCCCACCTTCCAAAAAAGGCAAAGACCACTTCATCTGCGAAGAAGGTGATGCTGTCCGTGTTTTCGGGCAGAAAAGGGGTTTTCCTGACAGATTACCTACCTCGTGGTTCCACACTTACCGGAGAATACTACAGAAATCTTTTAAAAATGTTACTCGATGCTTTAAAGGTGAAAAGGTGTGGAATATTAACCAAACGTGTCTGTTTTCTGTCAGACAATACACGGGCTCACCACCAACTTTGTTGCCCGGTGCGGCTTCGAAGTACTGCAGCACCCAACCTATTCTCCTGACCTAGCACAGTCAGACTTCTTCTTGTTTCGGGAAATGAAGAAACCATTGCGGGGACGCCCTTTGATTCGTCTCACGAAGTCATCAATGAAGTGGAATCGTGGTTTCGGGCAAAAAATGCGGACTTCTGTGATCAAGACATTAAAAAACTGATCCATAGATGGGAGAAATATGTTACTACACATGGAGAGTACATAGAAAAGGATTGAAGTTCCTGTGAAGTTTCACCTTTCTAGGGCTATTATTTCTAGGTAAGGGTTAATGTTTTGATATCCCCTCGTATACTGTCCTAATTTGATTTCATAAGTATTATGGTAAATTTAATTCGAATAATTGAGAAGAAACCAATTTGACTTACCCGATATTATCCAAATGCTGTAATAAAACTGATCCAAAGTCTTCAATGGACTGCCTTAAACTTAAATACACTCTGATTGCTGATCATGTAAGAATTTCCTTCACTTTCTTCGTAGTTTAAATAGAGGCCAAATTTATACAGTCCGTTATACTAAGAAACGAAATTTCCTCTAATCGATGAAACAAGGCTAATTCTGCAAACCCTCTCAGTTTCACTGGAAATGGGTGACACGGGTTCGCTTCGTAACACTTTGCGGTTATTACGAAACTGTTTGATATACACGAGACGACCTTTCTCTCTCATCAGCTTTATTTTAAACAGTTTTTATACGTGCGAAGGATAGATTGCTCTTCAGTAATGTTGTACGGTTAGTAGATTCCGCGTCTGATAAATGGCTCTTACACGAGATTTATTCCTTAATCACTTGGTTAGTTTAATAAAAGCACTTTGAAATCAGGTCAAAGTCATCCTCTACATATTAGTCATCATGTTTTTACTGAAAAACGTGTGTAGAGAAAATTGTGCTGGAAGATGCTAAATGATTTCACTTGATATTTGTGTAGTATTTATAAAGCCCAAATGGGCATCCATCCATCAACCGTTGTGTCATGGTCTAGAGATCAATACACAATCTTATTAGAAAACGTAAAATTAATGAGATTCAGGTTATTGATTATCTAGTTTTAGAGCACATTATCTAATTAATCTCTATGCACTGCATTGTACAAGTCAGTGAGTTGGAGACGAATTCCGTTTGACACCATCGCAATACATGATGGAAATGGTATATAACAGCATGAGGCATGTTACAGACATTCTTCCAAGTGTGACAGCAGCAAGCTAATACGTGGGCGTGAATTAATACAACTAATAATTAGCTCCAGATTTGGAATGAAGTTGGCCGATTTTGATTAAATCCAGTTGTCCTCTGAAAATCCTCTGATTGCATGTTGATGACGGTGGGTCTAGTAGTAACGCTGCATATAGACCCAAATACAACGTCAGAAATACTGCACTTATTTTAATGGAAGTGGCCATCCTACTATAAACCTCTTAAGCATTCGGTGCAAACTTATTCCATAATAAATCCAGAGGTCGAGGCATTTACATTACACGCAGAAATGGCCGACCCTCTGTGTTACAAGGCTGTGTTACAAGTGGCTGCCAACTTTGATCACCTGGTGTGACACCACCACTCTTCTTTCTGGAAGTTTTAAGTGGAGAAAACCTTGTTTCATCTCCAAAGAAACGGTCCATCTACCCCCCATAATCTCCTCTGCTATGCATTATGGATCATGTCTTTTCAGATAGCGATAAGCATAACGAGTTCCAATATGCCTTACGTTTCGAGGGTACAGCTGTAAAATAGTTTCGCAGGTTGCCCGCTAGATAATTCACTGGACCGAACATACTGTCTGCGCGGATAGCACAGTGGTATCCACACCGACCTCCCCACAACGGTGGAAAAAGCCCGGTTCGAAACCCGTCAATGACGCGAGGAATGTTTATGATTTTTTTCACTTTGTGGGTGAGTTAGACGATGTCAGGCGTACAGAGCAAGGTTCCCCCCCCCCAAGAAACTCGGGTTTTTCTACCAGTAAAACAGGAAAATCGACCAGAGACGATAAGTAATTTGTAGACACAATACACGTGGGGAGTTGAAATTATTTCCGGGTGATCCTAATATAATAATTTTTTATTTGTAACACTCTAGGGGACATCCGGATCGGCTTGTATATAACATTACTGCTTCTAATCTGGTAGTCTATGACTGGGGATAGCTTGGCTGTAAAGGGCACTGTCGAGGCCACGTTATGTCATTGAGTTGGGTATATTCTTGATGTGAGTACGCCATATCTAAAGGTTTCATTGATTTATGAATTCTTCCCTCTGCTTTATATATTGCATGCCTCCTTAAGAGTCATATTAATAAAAAATATGATCTGCGAAAAGGTGTAATCCTGTTAAATGCTTCCTCATTTAGTTCATAAATATACGTGTTCTCAATTCTAATCTTATTTATGCCCATTTCCGTCAGCAGTCTCTCAAGCCTCTCTTAATTTTATTGAGAGAACCTCAATCATTTGTTATCCCAACTACCACCAATCTCATTTGCCATAATTATTCGCCGAAATATTTCTTTGGCTTTAAATGTGTCACGAGTACTTATACACATGTTCCCTCTAATATTCTTTCTTAAGGACTTCCTAATTTGGAACCTCCTCTTTTTAAAATATGGTTATCGCATTCTGCCAAATTCATCTCTTACCTACAAATCATTCATAATATTTTGACTTGCTTTCTCTGAAACTTCCGAACAATGCCATACCTCTTATGGTACAATATTGCCCCATAGTATATTCATCAGTTTGATGTCCATATAAGTGCTGAAAAGAAATCGTTGAACAAAGCAGATGCTGGAGATATAATCCAGCAACCATTTCCAGATTTGGAGAAGTACATTTTTAATTATCTTTTAATGATATCGGATAAAAGTATAGATCTGAATATAAGTACACGATCCCACTTTCATTTAAACAAAGAAATCGTCCAAATCTTTTCATACGTTTCCTTAAGGTTTCATGGTTTTTCATGTAATACTTAAATATAAAGAATTCAATAAACCTAATCACTAATGTTAATACCATAAATTATTCTTCTACTGAGATGTAACTAAACTACAATTAAATTGGTACTTCTAGGACTCTACTATCACGAACCCTTTATGGCATCTTTCTGTTAGATCAGTATGCTTTCTTTTATGTTATAGAATATGATTTCGTACCATTTAAGGTAAAATTTATTAATTTCCAATTAAGACTTAACCGTATTCGTATTAATTTCCGATTAAGAAAGTTCATAGTTCAAAAATTTTTAAATTTTTCATCAACTGACTTACCCAATAAAACCCGAACTCAATGGGTAGCTCCCAAATCTGAAACAGCTTCGATATCCTGAATGTATCTGTATTAAACTGAAATGAACTGAGCTTTTCGGTGAGTTAATTAATACGGATAAGATTCCAATTTCCTTTATTTTTTTTGGAGGCACACAATCTCAATGTTACATAAAACCCACGAAAATTTCCTTGGTAATGAAACAATTTATTGCTCTTCGAAACAGGATTTCCGTTAATTGATAAAAAGCAGGATATTTCACTAACCATATCAGTATTTGAACAGACCGTGCCTCTACCTTACACTGACCAGATTTGTTTTAATGCACTGCTTGTATTAAAATAATTTAAGAATTTATTAAAATAATTCTTAAATAACACCTCTTTCTAACTACATGATTGGGGTATAAGCAGCCTCTCTGAAATCCCTGCCAATTAATAATCTACATATTACTGTCATATTTTACTGAAAATGCATGGGTTGGGAAAACTCTGCTGGAAATATCCTCGGTACTCCAAGAACGACACCGCACGAATTTAAAACGAACTACACACGCCAAAATAGAAGGTCCAGTGTGCAACAAATGATTCGAACATTCGGATCTGAATGGCAACTGTCCACCGTGCGAAAATTAAATCTGAATGGTTCGAGAACCATTCAGATTGCATCTGAATGATTCAATTTTCCGATGTCTATTCTGGAGGTCTAATTCTCCAGGTCTGCACTGCTAGAGAACTTCACGTTGGCTGTACAACTTCAAATCTCTTTCGTTTTGTACCACCTTCAGGGTGGTACCACACAAATGGTTTAATCCTGTGAGATTACTGCTACCCATATGAAGTACCTTGATTTTACAGTGTTAGTATTCAATTTGTGCTTACCAGTCCATCTTGTTGCAGTAATACACATGGACTCCTGTCATTAACCATCCAACCAACCTTTGTATTATCTGCAAACTTATACAAGAAGCCTGATTTGCCCTCATCAATATCGTTAATAAATACAGAAAACAATAAGGAACCCAGCACTGAACCCTCAAGAAATCCAACTAATCGCATTAGTCCAAGAAGAGCATTGTCCATTTGTAACCATCCTATATCTGCTGCCACTTTACCACCCCGTTATCCATGGCAGCAAATAACTGAATTCCTGTCAAGGTATAGCACATTACTTCTTTAACCAGAGACTCCATTACTTTCCCATGAATTTGGGAGAAGTTTGCCTTTCAATTCATTGGGACCTCCTCTGAATCCAAGGATGCTCTCATAATCATAGCTAAAGGTAAGCTTCACTCCCTTAATCCTTCTCTGAATATAAGTGGATACATTCTACCAGCCTCAAGTGAGTTTACTTTTAGCTTGGACTATTTTTCTCCACCTTCCCTCTTAATTATCGCAAATTCGTTTCGCACCCAGGTAACAAGCTGGTCAACAAGGTGTGACTAAAAAGAAACTAGAAATATTTTTTAAATCATTTATTATTTGAAATACAACAAGTTTGATATTTATCCACTTCAAAGTACTCTCCAGCTGCATCTATGCAGCTCTCCATTCGCGATTTCCAGGATCTAAAACAGCAGCGAAAGTCATCGGAAGATACGGCCTTTAATTGCTGCATTGGGTTCTTCCGAATGTCGGCTAGTTCTCAAATCGTTTTCCTTCGAAATGGATTTTAATTTTAGAAACGGAAAAGGTCTCACGGTGTCAGATCTAGTGAATAAGGCGCGTGTTCAAATGTTGTGATCTTGTTTTTCGTTAAAAACTCTCTCATTGAGAACCATGTGGACGCACTCCATTCTCATGGCCAATGGCTTCCTCAAAATTGTTCTTACTGTTTCTTTGTTAATGTGTAAGTGTTCTGCAACAGTCGATACGATGGTCTTGGTGCACATCTCTCGAATTTTTTCAACATTCTCTTCGGCGGTTGAAGTTAGTAGCCATTCTGTCTTTTTGTCGTCTTGGGCATCTTCCCGTCCCTCTCTGAACAGTTCGTGCCATTCGTGCACATGTCTATGACTCATGATTCCATCAAGTACACTTTCCGTAACATCCCCAACGTTTCTGCACCATTTTTACCGAGATTCACTAAAAATATAAACTATATTTCCCCAAGAAAAAAATTCCATAAAAGACTTTTTTGATTAATGTTAGACATATCTCATATTGTTATTTATTGACTATAAAATGCAGCCAAGGAAATCATATTGATTTCCTTGGTTTTAAACGACATTCAACATGTACTTTCCAAGCTCTTGACCTTTGACCAACCGCTTGACCTTTTTTGTATCAACCACTGAAACATTTTAAGATTATTATCAGGCAGCTTCTGTAAAGTGCTTTAACACATATACACACCAAAGAGCTGCTCTCTGAAACACATACATTTTGAGAAATAGGAAAATGCTCGTTGGTATATACTGGTAGAGAATTTTCTAGAAGGCTCTCAATGTTTTTCGAGAACTCCTTCGAAGTTTCTAGAAAGTTCCAGGAAAATCATGACCTTTCTTCCACACGTAACAGTAATCTAGAACTTATCGGTACATTCTCGAATGTTGTAGAAAACTCCCGAATGCTCTAAATATTTCCCAGATAATGTGGAAAAACATTAAATAAACAATAAATAAAACAGATGTAAAAGAAATAGACAAAATAGACAACAAATAAGAATATATTCTCTGATGTTTGTTCTTTCTGCACATGTTATTGTCATGTCCCGAATATCACCATAATGTCTGCCTTTCATTACTCAATCAATACTTCAAATCTATCAAATTTATTTACTCTGCTTTAAGCGTCACTATAGAAACACTGGAAGAATCAATTTTTCCTCTCCTTCCACCCGTTGTTAATCTATTAATAACTGTTTCCACCTTCACCCGAACTACAATTCGATTGGTTTAATTTGGATGTTTCGATAATTACCAAGGAGATATACGAAATGCAGTTGGGGAAGAAAAAATTCTAATGTTCTTTCGGTCCATTAATATGACAATTTCGTGTGTTCCCAGCAAATGATGAGTTTTAAAATGTTATACTAGGATTCTGAAGCAGTTCGATTCGGGACTTTCATTCATTATTCACAAGTAATTTTTTCGATTTAACATGAAAAGAAAGAGATGTGCGCGTGTGGAGGGACACGAGGTTGGCTAGTTGTTTAAATACATTTTAACTTCCAAGCAGCAACTCAATCGATTTCATGATATATTTCATGATATATTTCGATGCCTTTCTTTAGGGGTAGCCTTTACCTGTACACGAAAATGTTCGATAAATCATCGAGGGAACATTGTGCATATTTTTGGTTACCAATCTGTGCTCTCAGAGAACTTCATGTCCGATCGTATTGCTGCCCTTTCTTCCTCAAACAGTTTTTAATTCAACCCCAGCAAGTGTATAAATTATTTTGGGGTTGCTAATGCCAAATGTAAAACCTTGCATTTTGCATAAAAGCATGGTGACATTTTTCCGAACATGAAGGAGCAACGCTTGTAGTTGAACAATAATAACTCTTCAAATCTTCACATTTGCAAGTTTTGACATTACGCTCCATATCCCATTTATAAAAATCAAAAACAACAGAAATCCCACAACCGATCCTTGGGGAACTCCACTTCTAACGTGAGACCAATCTGAAGAGTAACCATTAATCACAACTCTCTGCCTCCTGCCCTACAGTCGCATTGAAATTCATCTTACAATCTTGTCCTTGAGCTCACAACGTGAGCTCAAGGAAAAGACTGTAAGATGCTTAAGGACAATTATATACAGTAATCCCTTTCAACATATCAAAATATTTTATGAAAATGAACAATGTTGAAATTATATTCTTCAACTAGTCACAAGCAATCGTAACAAAGTAGCTAACCTCATCATTTAAAGACGAAATTTCCTTAACAAAAACTCGCTGTATGTTTTTCAGAATTCCATTTCGTTTCTCTTAAATTTGAAGATTTGGTTTGAAAGAAAAGTCCTTGGTTTGCACTTTTAATCATTGCCTCGAAGATTTTTCCTACCACATAAGTCAGACTAGCTTAGAGTTTAGGGTCTAATGTTTTCTAATTAATACTGAGTTGTAATTTAAATATATATTTCATACAGCTCAGACTTTATCCCCTTTCATCGGTATAAAGGGTCCTTCCTCTGTACAGTTTGTTACAAAGCAGCTGTTCAACTCAACATCAGCTGTGTTTTCTAACACTTTTTACACCCATTAGTCAGTGTCCATCATCATCTTCTGCTTTGTATTCGCATAGATGAAAAACTACTTGTCCTGTCCTTCGCTCTCTTATTCAACTATTTTTCATAATCGTCCTTCGTGAGCCTCTTCTGTTCTGCTATGCCATCGTGGATAGCACAGTTGGTAGGAGTGCTGTCCTCCACATACAGGGTGGAAAAGACCCAAGTTCGAATCCCGTCGGTGATAGGAGGAATTTTTATGGGTCTTTTTCACAACGTGGTTGGGTTAGACGGTCTCAGGTAGGACAGAATGGCTTCTTTGTTCAGAACATAGAAAATCGAAGTCAGAACACACGCAATTTACAGACAATATACACGGGGAAATATGGTCTTAGTCGCTGATGCTCCTAAAACCCTATTACAACAATAAAACCTTTTTTGCTGCTATTGATCTGCTAGAAAATTCAACATTCTTTTCTGCCGTCCAATATTTTTTGTGTTCCGTGCTTTAGTCCATATACTTTTATATCTCTCATATCTTTTTTCACTCATAGTTTGATTTTAATGTCATGTTTTAGTATTCGGTACTGCAGTATTTCCCATGAATTAATGAGTGAGAAGATGGGGATGCCTCATACAAGTTTTCTCCAGGTAAATATTGATTGGTACCTTCCCATAAAGTATAAGTACTCTCATATGAAAGGTCGATTTCAAGCTTGCCTACAAACAGTGACGGAATAACAGACTAGGTGGCATGAAGTCTAAATCGCCTACAAGACTACCTCCCTCAAGGCACGCTTTAATCCTTTAATCCCTAGAACTGCTGTCATTTTAGCGAATGTAAGTGATCAGAATAAACTCGTTCTTAAGCTGCCAATTTTTCATATCTTAAAATGATTAATATAAATATAAAATGCTTAACATAAAATGCTAAAATAATTTATAATACTTTTATAAATTATTAAAAGATTAAAAAGTGTCTTAGTGTCCGTCAGACAACTAACACTAAGGCACTTTTTAATCCTTTATCGCTAGAACTGCTGTCATTTTAGTGAAAGTAAGTCATCTGCTTCTTAAGTTGCCAACTTTTCAATACCGAGATCGAAAATGAATAAGGAAACAGAATTTACGTGCATTTCCTGTCATAATTCTTTCAGTGAATCCTGTCTAACACTTGAGATGAACAGGATCGGGAAACAACCGATGAAAACAGGAATTTCCATCTTATCGGAAAATGTGCGATCAGGAAAACTTATTGGCAGAGAAGAAACCTACTGTGCCTTCAAGTCAACTACAGTCAAGAACAAAACGGCAAGTGTATGCCATTGAGTGGCAAAGGATTTGGCACAACAGATCAAAAAGACCCAATCGATTGTGTGCATGAAACTGACTACCATCCAGTACGAATCGGAAAGAATATGTGAGTGCCAAACTCAACTTGATCCCACACAAGATTCTTTCATAATCGAAATTTCCACGATCAGTAAAAATATGATAAAGAACGGATTGCAGAAATCGCTAAGATTCCAGTGCTGTATCAATGGACTTTCTCAGAGAGGTTCACCCACATACAAACTTGCATCTCCGAATTCGGAGAAGCAATAGCTTTCGCGTTCAGAATGCAGTCATTCATTGCAGCCTGAACGAGGTGCAGACCCAACGACAACACGACCAAAAGTAGTTCATCTGCAAAGCTGGAATACCTTGTAGTGAGCCTGCCTTCATGGAACCCGAGTCTAGGAAAGTTTATCGCCCACATAAACAATTTATAGCCTACAAATGATCGCTAGCATATTTTATCGCCAGGCAATACATACAATTTATATAAATTTATTGGTCATTTTAAATTGAAAATAAGGTGTTTCTATAGGTGTTATTTAAGAATTATGTGCAGCTAAAAATGGAAGTTATATGCTAGGATACATTTCCCAGAAATACATACCATTGCAGGTGCTTTAATTTAATTGCATGTTATTTTCCAAAATTGGAATTAGGCAGGTGCCTACTTATTCCTTTTAACTTAAGTAGCATGTTTTAGGGGAGTGGGGGTAGGGCGTGCCGATTAGGGAGGTACTTATATGTTTATAATCTCTTATAATCACAGCATTTTCTTATTTTGAGTTTATTTTTCATCCTTTATGCCGATGGGACTTTCAAAACTGTTCCCTTACTTTTTTATCGCCTGTATACGATACATGGATTCGAGGACAAAATATCGCGTCCATTAGTTTATGCATTATTGCCTAACAAGTCTGAGGAAACGTATGTATTTCTATTACAGCAGCTGAAAGTACTGGAACCGGCTACGTCCCCGCAATCAATAATTATAGATTTTGAGACTGCGATGATGGCCAGAAGAGTTTTTCCTGACACTTTGCAACGGGATTGTTTTTTTTCACTTTTCACAATGTATTTTTCGTTCCATTCAGAATAATTGATTGAAACAACGTTATGAAACTGACGCTAATTTTGCTTTAAATAAGCGAATTTTGGCAGCAATTGCATTTGTGCCCACTCCAATTGTGATGGTCGTTTTTGAACATTTGTGTGAAAATGGTGTTTTTCCTCCAGAATCGCAAGAAGTTGTTGATTATTTTGAGGATGCATGGATTGGACGCCCAACCAGACAACATCTTCGTCGACCACCAAAGCATTCCCACGAAATGTGGAACGTTCACCAGCTTGTTCTTGAAGGATTACCAAGAACGAATAATTCTGTTGAAGGGTGGCATAGAGGATTTGAGGAACAAGTCGCTGCTTATCATCCCAACATTTGGAAATTTATCGATTGCATTAAAAAAGAACAAAGTATTAACGAAATGCGCGTTGAACAATATTTAAGTGGAAGTGATCCTGGCAACAAAAAAAAAGAAGTATCTCGATTTTGATGAACGAATTAAAAGGCTTGTTAGTGCATACGATGAACGGGGTGATATCTTTGATTATCTAAGAGGTATAGCGCATAATATTTCTTATTAATAAGGTACATACTGTCTTGTAAATATTACAGTTTCTTAGGAATTAATTATCCCAACATGACTGATTCTGAAGATTGCAAAAACATTCATTTTGAATTTATGACATGCCTAATGTTATAATTAGTTTAGTTTAAAATTAACCAATTGTTATATTGTTCAAATAATGGATTTTTTACTATTTTTGTGATACATGTAACTATAAAAAAATACATAATCTACCTATTAAATTACATATTTCCATACATGTGTTTTTTTTTTATTTCCGTACTATTCCCTCATAGTTCATAGAATTCCAAAAATATGCTAATCGTAGCTTAAGGCAGAAACTTAAATTCCTTTCTCCAAAATGATTGGGTTGACTGACAGTCCAGACGCGCTCAGCGAGTAAAGGAACACGTCCGTTGGCTGTCGCTGAGCGCGTGATGTTAATGAGGACTTCATCTATTCAAAAACAAATCGAACAGAAATTCCATTGCTCTCCAAATCAGGAAGATTCACCTGCTAATTCCAGAAACGGGAAGGCAGGAATAGTCCGCAGAATTCACCTTTCAGAAGACCAGGTGGAGAACTACATTCCTCTTTAAGAACAAACCAAGTTTCTGGCAGAATGTCAACAACAGAGGGAAAGAACCTATGAGTTATTTCACCTTTATTTGAGTGAGCCCATCTATGATTCCAAACAGTCATTAAAATCTAAGTTTCGCTTGGCCTCGTTCTTAGGATCATTATCCAAATCCAACTCAAGATCACGAATAATAAAAGGAGTTCCACGCCGAATGTTGAAATTCATTACTCTGTAAATCAGAAAACGATCAATTGGCATTTTCCTTGTGACAATCTGTAGCGCACCAGTGGAGACATTCTACAAATGAGAGAAAAGCCCTACCTCAAAATCCTTCCAAGTAATTCTTGCTATCATGTTAACAAATTTTATATTTGCAGATAGAAAATTGATATGTGTGTCAAATCTTAGACATCTGTCAATGAAGACTTCAAGAGCCGTAGCCGAGTGGTCCAGCGCGTGGGTGCATAAGTACCTATGCCTTGAATTACCAGGGTTCAAGCCCGTTACTGCTAAATGCGGTGCTGTTTCTTATATTCTATCTATCTTGTAAACTCCTCTGACCGTTTGGTCGTCCCGGAGTATAAACAGAAATTTGTTTTAAATTTAATATTCTTAATGGACTTTAAACTTTCGCAACCAATCAACACATGAGGTTCTCTATGAAGAGATAGGTTCCCCTTTAGCAATAATATTTTTGTTTTTGACCTGGATATTGTTAATTTAAGGAAGTTACACCAATCATTCAGATTTTTTATTATTTCATTAGATCGCTGTTCAATTTGTAGCCGTGTAGAGCCTTCAGATAATATTACCAGATCATCCGATTATTCAATCATATGAACATGATTATATTCCTTCCGTATCCAATCCTCTAATAACAATTTCCACATTAGTGGCCCAAAAACAAATCCTTGCGGACATCCAAGAATAGGAGATCTAGTTACTGAATTCCAACTAGACTTAACCATAAAAGATCTTTCCTTAAAATAATCCACTATGATGCTATAAAGCTGATGGGAACATTTTGCGAGGCGAAACACCAATAACGCACTGTCCCAAGAGATATTATCAAACGTTCCTTCAAAATCAACGAAAATGTCAAGAACATATTTCGCATTTTAATCTTTAATTAATTTAACCAAAGATTTTAAAGCATCCTCTGTACACGACCAGGAGTAAAGCCATATTGTTTATTTGAGAATCCCAAATTTTCCTGCGTATATTGAAATATTCGCTGTGAAAGCATGCGTTCATAGACCTTGCCCAAACCCGGAAGAAGTGCAGTTGGACGATAAGAAGAAGGCTCAGTTTTAGGTTTTTTATGTCATTTCAAAATGATCTTAAGAAGGGAATCATTTCAAGGCGAGGGCAAAATTCCATCAAGCAGTCATTTGTTGAAAACAAGAAAAAGGTGCTCAGGAAACAGTTTGAAGAGACGCTTAATAACTTTCCTCTCAATAAGGTCTATACCAGGAAACATGCTATTACGAATTTTGTTAACAGCTGAATTAAGATCTTCCTTTGAAAATGGTTCCTCTTGAATATCGCTAACACAACCGCAATCTAACCGATCAGTACTATCAGAATGCCCCACCTCCTCCACATGATGATGAGATCCATTGACTAGGTGATCAAGTGTAACATTAATACTGCCGAAACAATCTGCAGTTTCAGAGTCTCCACAACGCATAGAATTTATCACATACCCAGATGGCCGTCTTGAATTTTGCAAACACAACGTATAATTGTGAAATATGTGCTAGATGTCCAGTCAGAAGAAAAGCAGCGAAGAGACCTTACCATTTAGTGCACTCAATTGGTTGCATGCAGACCGACTGCCTTCAGCTAAAAAATAGTCGATGAATATTTTATTATAAATGCTTTTAATGCTGTGTTTCTAAGTTGAGCTAACAGATTTTCATTGCGCTATTTATTCATGATGTAACGATCCTTCCCGTGCAGTAATAACTGTAATAATATTGCCTTTGGTTTCATTATGAGAAACGAACTGAGTTGGATTGCTTGGGCAGGTGAGTACTTAAAAATAAAATTACATTTCTTTTTGACTAATATTGTAATATCAGCGAGGTATGTTTTCTTTCTACTTCCTCCATCAATTCACAATCTCTGCAAAGAGCCACAAAATGCATTTGTTGCCATAAACAAAGGCCAGCGTTGCATCCTTGTACTGAAATATTTCGAGCTCTTCGTTTTGAGCTTGAGAAACAGAATATAGCAGAAGAATGGGCAGTACAAAGGTGTGTACCGATAGATCCAGAGGCCGATGTTTTCATTCCTCTGGTAGTAGGTATAAATTTTATGTTTTCTAATGATAGTTTTGCTGGTAATTTCTGTGTTTTTACCTTTATTTGAACAATATGCAGGTTTAGGGATGGATGTAATAAAACAAATTTTGTTTCTCAAGTTGATACGAGTTTCTGCTTTTCAGATTATCACCACTAATTGCGTGGGGTAAACTAAGATGGTCCATCTTCGAATATGTTATCCGGTAAGTATGTAATGGTTCAACTGTAAGCTGAAAACATTTTTCTCCAAATAAAAATTAATTAATTCGTGGCTCCCATATTAATTAAGATTTCAGCAGAACTTCACTAATTCGGTCCAAAGGAGCTAGAATTATAGAGGTTCTGAGTTAGAAAAGTCCTACTGTAATTGAAATACCGTCTAAAAATGAAATAAATATCACGAATTGGTTAGAATTATGAGGGTTTCTCATAAAGTAAGGGCAATACCATATCTAGTTGTAAATACACAGCTCGAAACCTTCCAGTGGCTCTCCAAGCAAACATTCAGGAAGCTGGTTAATGCCTGTATCCGAAGCTCAATGGAAATCCTGACGTGACTGTGTTACTCATGGAAGATAGAGTAAACTTATTTATAATGATAAACGTGTTGAAAATGAAATATTATCGTTATACAAACATTTATCTCTGAACAGACCTAATTGTTTAGTATTCAAGTTTGAAGACCGAAGGTAATATCAGAGACACGCAACCCATTGTACGTTTTGAATTTTATTTCATCTATCATTACAGAGAACCATCTACCTGTTTCTTCCTCTTGGATGTAAGGGAGTTGTTTATTTGGAAATATCTGTCAAACAACCGAAGAAACAGTCTGCTTTAGGGGTGGTTCAGTTATGATGAAATTAAAAGATTACTTTCTTTAACGGGATTTATTTCGATGTTGAGGACAAAATAACGAATCCACTAAGATCTTATAATGTTTACAAATCCACATCCTATCATTATGATTTAGAATTTACATGCTCAGAGTTGTTGGTTTCAAACCGATAAGGCAAATGATGTAAGTCAATTTTCCATTTCTTGCCGATCTCAATTTAACGTCTTTTATGTTTCGAAATGGAACAATGTTCAAAAAATATTTCTATTCCCCTTATGCAGGATTTGCTAGAACATAAAATATAAACTCTATGCAGTTTATTTACGCTAGTCTTTCTCTTCTATAGAACTCAGATTTCGCATATCAAAATGACTTGAATGATACTGGTGGAATATTCGTGGATATGATGCAAAAACTCTCCAAATCAATGAATTTTACGTAAGTTTATGCCATAAGTTTGCCTATTAATTAAGAAATTTTAACCTTACAATAAATTTCTCTCTCTCTCTCTCTCTCTCTCTCTCTCCTTTCCTAACATGTGCTGACATGATACACTTCTGCCGAAAGTTTGGTACTGCTTTTCAATTTTCCTAATTTTCAAAGATTTTATTCAAATTGGACCAACTTGTATACCAATTTTTATTAAAATATTTTCTGTTATGTATCTTCTTCTTTGTCTCCGCCTTCTTCCCACGTTCGTATGGGGTCGGCATTCCCTTCCTTAATTCTCTTCCTCCATTCCTTTCTAACCAGGGCTTCCTCTCTCCTCCATCCTCTCTCTTTCAAATCCTCTGCCACCTTGTCCTTCCATCTCAGCTTAGGTCTCCCCCTCTTCCTCTTCCCTATCACTTCCAGCTTTTCGCACCTCTTCCCTACAAACTCCTCACTTCTTCGTTCCACATGACCAAGCCACCTCAACCTAGCTTCCTGTATTTTTTTACTCAGAGGCCCACCTTAACCGTACCTCTAATGTGGTAATTCTTAACCTGTCCTTCCTCGTCACACCACACATCCATCTTAGCATCCTCATCTCCGCCACTTCCATCTTCTTCTCCTTGGCCCTTGTAATCGCCCATGTCTCAGTACCGTACATAAATGCGGGTCTAACCACAGTTTTATACACTCTTCCCTTCATTCTACACTGCTGCGTGATAATTTTCTTATCACACAGCACCCCACTCACCTTTCTCCAGTTCAGTCATCCACATTTCACTCTGTGCCGTATTTCTGCACTCAATCCTCCATCCCTCTCAACGATCAATCCCAGATACTTATATTTCAAAACAGTTTTTCCATCATGTCCCATAGGATATCGATCCCTTCTTCTTCCAGACTACTCCATACCTCTACTGGTATCTGATCAGCACCTACTGCTTTCCCTCTCTTCATTTTTCTGAGTGCGCTTTCCACTTCTTTCCTGCTTATGCCTTCCACTACTCTCACATTCATCACTCCTTCCTCGCATAGTGTTCTTGGGTTTTCCTCATTTTATAGCTTCTTAAAATATTCTTTCCACCTTTCCTTAACCTTCTCCGGGTCCTGTGTAACCACTTCGCTCTCATCTTTTATCTGTTTTATTGATGAGAATCCTTTGATGCCTTATCTCTCGCTTTGGCTATTCTCATCAATTGAATAATCTCTCCATCTTTCCTTTCCAGTTCCCCATAGGCCTCGTCCACTGCCCTTGCCTTTGCTATTGCCACAGCCCTTTTTGCCTCCTTATTTGCTATTGTATATGCTTCTTTATCTTCCTGGCTACCTGTTAAATCCCATCTTTTCTTCTTCTCCTTCTTTTGTTTTATCACCGATTGCACTTCCTCATTCCACCACCAAGCCTCCTTTCCCTCTGGCGTCCCCTTTCCTGATGTTTTCTCCAACAACTCTTCACCAACTTTCCTTAAGAAACAACTATTTGTTTTCGCCCACTCTTGCACGTCTTCCGGTAAGGTTATTCCTTTTAGCACCTTTTCCCTGAACTCCTTCCTCAAACCCTCCTCTTTCAAACTCCACCACTTTATCCTTTTCTCCCTCTTTCCTGAATATTTCCTACTTTTGTCCACTGCAACCTCCCAATCGGCCACAGGCAATCTATGTTGTGCAGACACACTTTCTCCGTTTATCACCTTGCTGTTCCTCATTTCCTTTAGATGCCCCCTACAGCACATGATATAGTCAATCTGGCTTGTCCTTTCCCCACTCCTGTATGTTATCAGCTGGCTTTCTTTCTTTTCGAAGTAGGTGTTAACTATCTCCAGTTGGAATGCCACTGCGTGTTCTACTATCCTCTTCCCTTCTCTGTTTCTTTCCCCAATACTCCACCTTCCATACACTCTTCATTCCTCTCTTTTGCCTCTTCCTAAATGACCATTTAGATCGCCCCCAACGATCATCCTCTCTTTCTCAGGTATTTCCATGACCACTTGATCCATTTCCACCTAAAAACTGTCCTTTTCTTCTTTTCCCTCATCCTACTTGTGGGGCATACGCACATACTATCGTGGTCAAGTGTATTTTCTGTTATGTATAAAAATCAAAAATTGAAATAATAAATTTCTAAAATATTCTGGAAACTGGAAGTATTATTTGAATGTCACAGAAATTGTAGATGATTCGAGTGCGTTTCTCAATAATAAATTGAGAAGTAAGAATTGTAGCTTATAAAATAACACCCGCCATTCAGAAAGATTGTTTGGTGTAAGTTTTGGGTGTTTCGCGATAAAGATGGCAAGGAATAAGGAACTGAGTCGTAAGAAAAGAAGTGCTATTATAACTTTGTATAAAAGAAAGTTATTACATGGAAGTATTGGCAAAAAACTAACTGGATGTTTCATTTAAAGGATTTAAAACTATCATTCAGTTTTAACTCCTTTAAATGAAACATCCAGTTAGTTTTTTGCCAATACTTCCATGTAATACAGTGAGACTGACAGTTTAAAGGACAAACCACGATCAGTACGATTGCGCGTTACAGTAGAAGCCAAGATGAGACCATAATATTGGTTTCTAATCGCAATCGACGACGTACTGCACTGAATGAATTCAACAGGAACTGAGAAACTCCTGTGTCTATATCCACTGTAAAACTTCGTCTTAAACAAGCAAGGACTTCAGGATCTTGTAACAGTTCGAAAACCCTTATTAAAACTGGAAAGATGAAAGAAATGGTTAGCATGGGCTAAGAGCCATCAAATTCGACAGTTGAAGAGTGGAAAACGTACTGTGATCTGATGAATCCAAATTTGATATTTTTTTGATCCAAGCGTCTATGAGAGACGATCAAAATAGAAGTAAAAATGGTGCCACGCATTCTTAGGTGAGTACTGTCAAGCACGGTGGTGGTTCCATCATGATCTGGGGTTGCTTCTGATTTTCTTGAGTGGGTGAATCGTCAGATTTAAAGTAATTTTGATAAAACAAAGCTATACAACCATTCTTGAACATAATGCAATATTCACTGGACTTCCACTTTTGAAAGAAACCATATATATATTACAAGACAATGAATGATCTGAAGCGCAACTCTAAAACGTGCAGGGACTTTTTAGCAACCAAACAACAGGAAAGGGTAGTGAAAATTAAGGTATGGCTACCCCCAGTCGCCAGACTTTAATCTAATAGAGCTCTTATGGGATCATCTAGACCAGGAGTCGGCAACCGTTTTTGAGTGAAGAGCCATTTTTGATCTAATTAAAAAAAAAAGAGAATCCGAAGAGCAGCACCTCACGCAAGCTGGGAGGAGGGGGGAAGGTTTTCAAGAAATGGAATAGAGTGGAAAGGTGTGGAAAGGCTGTCCTTGCAGCAAAAGGGCTGTAAGGGCAGCCTTTTGCCTCTCGAAATCCTCAATTTCAGTTTCAAGGCATTTAATCTTTCACTCCACATGTCCATGATTTTTAAGTCCTCTAACTCCATTTCAAATTGTGCTTCATGTGAGCTAAAAGTTAAAGAGCCACAGGTTGCCGACCCCTGATCTAGACTGTCCAGTCCCTGAAGTCCGCCCATCTTCGCAAAATGTATGGGAAATCTTTCAGATCTCTTGGAATAATGATTGGCAAGACATTGTTATAAAATTAATCGCCAGAAAGACACATCGATGTAAGGCAATGATAAAATCTCGTGAATGTTTCGATGAAAAATCAGTATAGATATATTAATCCTTTCAATATTTTTTGCGGTAAATTTTCAATCCTTAATACACAATCTTAAAATACATTATAGTTTGTTGTTTTGTTATATTAAACCTAAAACAATGTCATAACTAATTTCAAAAAGAAATTGAAAAAAAGAAATTAACGAAAACGGTTGTTATAAGTTGTGATTCCAAACTTTCAGGCGAGAGTGTACGTACATGAGAGCAGAATGAATAAATCTTTTAATGTCCCAATTTCCTACTTTACTGTTTAACCAAATTCATTTCAATGATTTTATGTTGCATACGCTTATTTTTCCTTCTGTTTACTAACAGGTATGGATTCACTTATGATTCGCGCTTTGGACAAATGAAACCAAATGGATCGTTTTCTGGAGTTATCGGGATGGTTAAACGGAACGTAAGTAACTAAAATTTTAGCAATTTCGAGTGCGAAAAATGGCAATACGTACAGAGGCACCTCCCTAGAAAGACATCTTTATGCTAAAATTTAATAAAAATGATTTTAATAATCAGAAAACAAACAGAAGTAATACATCTGCGCTGAACGTACCTAAATTTAAATGTACTCATGGCATTAGTTTATTCTGGAATGACTGTTAGCTAATTATGCATTGTTTGCTGATGGAGTTTCAATATCCAGAATTTTCCTGTCTTTTCTAAATCTTATCTTTCTTCTGATCCATTAACTTCAAGGAGGCCGACATTGGTGTGGGACCTTTTTATCCGTCGTATGTGCGCCACCTTGCAGTGGAATTTAGTAATCCAGTAATTGAGAAGAAATGGGTCCTCGTAGGTAGAACCGTTGAATATTCTCCCGATATGTATTCTCTCTGCAATATATTTCCACTTTGGGTAAGTACGATCATATTTAGAAATATTCTTAAAACATTTAAGAAAAAGTCCGATGCGTAATCGAATGTCTAGTCCACATTTCGTAGAAATACGAAAGCTTCTTTTTTTTATTTTGTACCTAGTTATGAACGGGGCTGTAACCACTTCTTGATCGTCTCTAGGATGGATTTAAACATAGTTCTGGTGGGTCTTGTCGTTCTCTTCTTGGGGTGGCCATGGTGTCTGCGCGAGTAGCACAGTGGTATCGTCATCGTCTTCCCCACACAGGGTGGAAACGGCCAGGATTCAAATCCCGCCGATGACGCGAGGAACTTTAATGGGTGTTTTCACTCCGTGGCTGAATTAGTCGGTCTCAGGCGTAGACAGCAAGGACTGTCTACCCAGAAATTGGAGTTTTTCGTCAAGCAAAACAGACAAATCGTCCATAGAACACACGCAATTAACAGACATAAGATACACAGCCCGACAGATGAATTTCATTATTCGGGTGGCCTAAAAATTTGGAGTTTTTTTTGTTTTTTTGGGGAGGAGGGTGGCCATGGATCCCTTTATGCTAAACTTGCTATGTTTAATCTGCCTCATTCTCCCCTCTATGGCAGCCCAGAAACTGGAAGCATGTTCTTTTCACCTGTCCATATTACTTGGATCTTCGTCAGCCTCTGTCAGCTGTGTGTCAACCATTTTCTCCAGGCAATGAGTCGTCTCTCTTGGACACCAAAGAAAAATTTAATCTTCTGCAAGATTTTGCACATAAAGCCTTTGCCAGACGTGGACAACTTATCAATAGTGCCCCAATTTGAGGATCTACTCCAATTCCAGTCCAGACCAGCATCTCCATCGTCGCCATCTTGATACTACCACCATCGTCACTACCACCATTTTTTAGCTCAAGTACCATCTTCTCTACCACCTTCGACTTGGACAGTTGGTAATCAAACTTGTACGATGTCGAATGATATCGTTATTTCTTCTTGACTTCTATCTCCTGCTGACCTCAGGCCAGTCCTGAGGCAGGATCATCTGCTGGCACCATCTTGCACTGGAGCGGGATTTTTATTCATTTTATTAACTTATTTTTATCTTTATTTTTTCTGAATTTTATTTTTATTTCGATTTATTTACTTATTTTTAGCTTTAATTTTTCTGATTATAACTTTTTTTTTCAAATGTTTTATTTCTTTTAACTTTTAATTCATTTTATTTTTATAATTTTTATTAATTTACTGTTTTATTTTACTTTATTTTCTCATATTTTGAATGGTTTGAACATTCAGAACGTGACACTCGAGGTTGCTGCGGTTCGCGCTCAGTTGTGGCCCGCCTCCTCGCGGCGCAGACGGATAGCAGGACGCATCTTCCTGGTGGTTGTTGCTTCCTGATATCAAAGTGGCCAGAAACAACATACATGGCACAAACATAGCATTACACACATAGAATTACAGGGGGTTGAGGAATAGCTTATCGCCAATTCCACTGTCCGAGGTGCAAAATAAAATTCAGCAATGGATTCTACGTCGAAAAGTATATAGGAAAAACGCCCATCCTCAGTCAAAAGCTACAAGAATGGCAGGAGGCAATCTTTGCAATGCTGAATCTTCCAATTCTGTATTTGTGGAAGTTTCAGGTGCAAAAAGCCCTAGAAATTGAAAACAAACTTACACAGACGATAATCTCTTGCAGCTGAATCTTCTCATATATATACTGATCCATGTAACTCAAGATTAAGCCACATATACAGGGTGATTCATTACCAGTGCGACAAACTTGCAGGAGGTGTAGGGAGCACAAAGGCGAATCGGAATCGCATAGCATTGCAGGGTCCGAAATGCCTTCGTCATGCGGTAGAGGACATTGAACGGGAGGTCGCGTGAACAGCGATCCCGCTGGAAGTCAGCATTTGCGAACCGGTTCCCGAGACAGTAGGATGGACGAGTATTCAAACGTTGAACTGGCCGACATGCACCTCGCGTATGGAGCTGCGGACTGTAACGGGCGTGCCGCTCTGCGCTTGTACCAGGAACGTTTCTCGCACAGGCGTGATCCTCATCATACGATTTTCGCTCGTGTGCACAGAAGGTTACGTGAGACTGGTTGTTTCAAGAGAGGTACCATGAATCGAGAGCGAACGACGAGGACGCCAGGCAATGAGGAGAATGTCCTACGTCTTGCAGAAGGCAATCCGAGTACGAGTACTCGAGCGATAGGTCAACGATTGGGTATTTCCCAATCTACTGTATGGAGGATACTGTCAACAAACCAAATGAGTTCATACCATCTGCAATGCGTCCAATCATTGCAGCCTGCGGATTATCCACTCCGGAGGACTTTTGCTACTTGGTTTCTTCAACAGAAACGGTTCGCAAATGCTGACTTCCAGCGGGATCGCTGTTCACGCGACCTCCCGTTCAACGTCCTCTACCGCATGACGAAGGCATTTCGGACCCTGCAATGCTATGTGATTCCGATTCGTCTTTGTGCCCCACACACCTCCTGCAAGTTTGTCGCACTGGTAGTGAATCACCCTGTATGAGCAAGATTTAATGTTTTGTTTTTATTTACAGAAGATATCAACGATGCTGTTCAGACGTGTGCATGTATACTTGCGTGTACACAAATGCTAGGAGTTTGGTAAATAAATTTGATGAATTTGATGCATCAAAGCATCAAAGGCGGATATTGTTGGGATATCAGAGACGGGGTGTCGCACAGATATAAGGAATGCAGAATTGGAATTTGGGGAGTACAATGTGTACAGAAAGGACAGACAGGATAAGAAGGGAGGAGGGGTTATGCTATTAGTTAAGAAATACATAAAATCCAAGTGCAGTGTCGTGTCAGTTTGGTGTGACATAAGCATTGGGAGAACAAAATTGAGAGTAGGAGTGTGCTATAGGCCTAATGACTCTGATGAGTATAATAAGAAACTGTACAGGGAAATAGAGTGGGCCAGTAAATCAGAGAGTCTTATAATGGGGGATTTTAATTTCCCAGATATTGACTGGAATTTGTGGGTTGGTCACTCACACACTAGCAAGGCTTTTGTGGATTTATTGGTTAATTGTTTTCTACACCAGCATGTTCGGGAGGCAACTACAGAGAGTAATACTCTTGATTTGATTATCAGCAGTGATTCTTCATGCATTAATTATCTGCAGATAAATGAACCACTAGGTGGCAGTGATCACAGTGTGCTGAAATGGGATTTACTGAAAGAGGTAACTACCATTAGGGGTAAAGGGAAGGGTTTTTGCTTCCGTAAAGGCGACTACGATGGACTGAGACAGTATTTAAATTCTATTCAGTGGGACCAACTGATGATGTTACCAACAGCAAATTCAAAATGGGAAGCATTCAAGGAACTAATCTTGGAAGCTACCAGGCTTTACATACCAACCAAGAAATATTGTTCAAGGTTTAGGCCTAAATGGATGTCAGATGAACTAATCAGGCATATGGCAGAGAAGAAAAATGCCATATAAATTGACACGTGACACAGAAGCCTATCATAGATACAAGTTGATCTGTAACCAAGTTACAAAGGAGGTTAGGCAGGCAAAGGCAGATTGTGAGAAATCTTTGGCAAGGGATGCAAAGAAAAACAGCAAAGAGTTCTTTACTTATGTAAACTCTAGAAGGCAGGGAATGAATCAGATTGGTCCACTTGATATCGATGGTTCAACTGTTCATGATCCTGCTCAGGTAGCTAACAAACTAAATGAATATTTTGCATCGACATTCACACATGAGGAGTTATTCAGCGGGGGAATGCCAGAGGTTAGTTTGTTATTTGGTTTTTAGGAGCATTAGCAACTAAGGCCATATTGCTCCGTGGATATGCGGTGGTCATTCCCTGACCTTTCCGCATCCTCCGTATTTGGTGGTGACGGCTCGAACCCCGGTCTAATCAAGAAGCGTGTACTACACACTGCTGCTCCTTCCCACCTGGCAAGGGAGACGCCGAAATGCAAGAGGTGTATTCAACTCTGGCAGTAAGCTAGATAATCCAGTAATAACTGAGAGTAAAGTGGAGGAGAAATTGTTGAAGATAAACACAAGGAAGGCACCAGGGGTAGTAGTAGTAGTGGTAGTAGTAGTAGTGGCATGTGATGCAAGAAAGCAAGTGTATGAGCTTATGCAGCATCAGCCAAAAAAAAAAAAAAAAATCACACCATTCCCGCCAAATGCCTGTCCAGTTCCTCCTTAAATTTATTCAACCTATCAACTTCCACAACGACAGATGGAAGTTTGTTCCAGCAATTAACCACCCGCTGACTAAAGGCAAATTTCCGCACATCTAATCTACATCTGTCTTTTCTTAATTTGAATTTATGCCCCCTTAGGTTCGTAACCTGAACAAGTGGAACGATCCCATCAGAATTCAGCGTGCTCAACCCATTCAAGGCCTTATACACCTCAATAAGATCACCGCGCATGTGCCTAGTCTCCAGCCACTGCAATTTGCAGAACTTAAGCCTCTCTTGGTAAGAGGATCCCTTCATTCCCCTCACCAATCTTGTTGCCCTTCTCTAAACACGCTCAAGTAAATCTACATCCTTCCTAAAATGAGGCCTCCAGACCTGTACGCTGTACTCAAGGCGTGGCCTGACCATTGCCTTATACAGAGGGACAATCACCTCCTTTTCCCTGCTAGCAAAATTCCTATATATCATTGACAAAACCCCATGACCTGCCCTGGCAGCCTGTCTGCATTGCTCAGAAAACTTCATATCTGACTGCACAATTACTCCCAGGTCTTTTTCATTTTGTACCACCTTAAGTGTAGTACCACACAGTTGGTACGTTTCTCTGGGATTACTTCTACCCATATGCAGTACTTTGCATTTGTCAAGGTTAAACTTCAGTTGCCACTTCTTAGCCCATCTGCCCAAATTATCTAGATCCTGTTGCAGTAGCACACTGCCACTACTGTCATTAACAACCCTGCCAACCTTTGCATCATCTGCAAACTTCGACATTAAGCCTGATATACCTTCATCAATATCATTGATAAATATACAAAACAAAAGTTAACCTAACACCGAACCCTGTGGGACTCCACTAATAACATTAGTCCAAGAAGAGCAGCAACCATTGATTACCACCCTCTGTCTTCTCCCACTTAACCATCCTTTTATCCATTGTAGCAAATTACCCTTAATACCATTCTGCTCCAATTTGTACAATAGTCTTCCATGCGCAACAATGTCAAAAGCTTTCCTGAAATCCAAATATACGATATCAAAATTGTTTTTTGCATCCAGTTCCTTTGTAACCACATCATAATATCCTATCAAATTTGTCAGACAAGACTTTCCCTTAACAAACCCATGCTGTGTCTGAATTATTGCTGCAGTCTTGTCTAGATGATCCTGCAATGCATCTTTAACCAGTGACTCCATTATTTTACCCGGAACAGAAGTTAAACTAACTGGTCTGTAATTACTCGTGTCACCCTTCGATCCCCCTTTGTGAATTGGGGATACATTTGCACATCTCCAGTCCGTGGGAACCTCCCCTGAGTCCAAGGATGCTCTCATAATTATGGCTAAGGGTTTGCTTAGTTGCTTTCCCGCCTCCTTAAATATAACTGGATAGATCCCATCCACCCCAGGTGCTTTTCTTATGTTTACATTCAACAATTTCTCCTCCACTTTGCTTTCAGTTATTCCAAAATCATTAAGTATCCTGCTACAATTTGATAACCTTCTGCCACTTTCAAACCTTAATAATTCCTCATGTGTGAATGTAGATGCAAAATACTCATTCAGTTTGTTTACTATCTGAGCAGGATCATCAACAGTCGAACCATCGATGTCAAGTGGACCAATCAGATGGATGGGATTATCGAGTTATATTAAAGGAGGCAGAAAAGGAAGTAGGAAGTAAGCAAACACTTAGCCATAATTATGAGAGCTTCCTTGGACTCAGGAGAGGTACCCATAGACTGGAAATGTGCAAATGTGACCCCAATTCACAAGGGAGGATCAAAGGCTGACACAAGTAATTATAGACCAGTGAATTTAACTTCTGTTCCAGGAAACTTAATGGAGGCACTGGTTAAAGAATCACTACAGGATCATCTAGACAAGACTTCAGTTATAGCTCGGACACAGCATGGTTTTGTTAAGGGGAAGACTTGCTTGACCAATTCGATTGGATACTATGAAGCAGTCACAAAAGAACTGGATGCAGGGAACAACTTTGATATCATATATTTGGATCTTAGAAAGGCTTTTGATACTGCTGCACAAATTGGAGCAGTGTGGCATTAGAGGCAAATTTCTGCTACGGATAAAGGGATGGTTGAGTGGGAGAAGACAGAGAGTAGTAATCAATGGACACTGCTCATCGTGGAGTAATGTTATTAGTGGAGTCCCTCAGGGTTCAGTATTGGGTCCATTGTTGTTTTCTGGATTTATAACTGATATTGATGATGGTATATCAAGCATAATGTCCACGTTTACAGTCGGTACGAAGGTTGGCAGGGTTGTTCAGGACACTAATGACAGTATGCTGCTGCAACAGGATCTAGAAAAGTTGAGTAGATGGGCTGAGAGGTGCACAATGAAGTTTAACATTGGCAACTGTAACATACTACATATGGGAAGCAGCAACCCCAGAATGACGTATCAAATCTGTGGTACTATACTGACAGGGGTACAGAATGAAAAGGACCTGGGGGTAATTGTGCAGGCTGATATGAAGTTCTCTGAGTAGTGCAGACAGGCTGCAAGGGTAGCTCATGGTGTCTTCTCAATGATATACAGCAATTTTTCTAGCAGGGATAGGGAGGTGATTATTCCCTTGTATAAGGCAATGGTCAGGCCACACCTAGAGTACTGTATACAGGTCTGGAGGCCTCATTTCAAGAAGGATGTAGAGCTGCTGGAATGAGTGCAGAGTAGGGCAACAAGATTAGTGAATGGAACAAAGGGGTGCTCTTACGAAGAAAGGCTTAAGTTTTGCAAATTACAGTGTCTGGAGACTAGGCACCGGCGAGGTGATCTGATAGAGGTGTATAAAGCCTTGAATGGTTTGAGCATGCTCAATGCTGATGGGATTCTTCCTCTTACTCAGAAAAATCACCTGAGAGGGCATAAATTCAAATTGAGGAAAGACAAATTTAGGATAGATGTGTGGAAATTTGCCTTTAGCCAGCGGGTAGTTGGTTGTTGGAACAGACTTCCATCCCTTGTGGAAGTTGATAGCCTAAATAAATTTAAGGCTCAGCTGGACAGGTATTTCGAATGAATGAAGATGAAGTGGAAGTTTTTTTTTTTTTTGGCTAATGCTGCATTAGCTTGCTTTCTTGCAGCATGCGTCTCTATTAATGATAATGCTAATGATAATATGTGAAGAGTTTCATATCTAACGAGGTTTATATTGGAATAAATTCTAATATATCACATGATTCTATTTTGCCAATTAAAATCGCATATTATTGAAGTAACAACAGCAGATAAACCATTTATGCAAAATACTGTTTTGTAGTGCAAGATTTTAGTTAAACAGAATTATATTAAAATTATTTTTGATCGTGAAAGTCAACCATCTTTAATATCTGGTTTTAATGAAATTGTGTTTCAGGTGTGGATTTTATTGATTATCTCGTTGACAAGTGTAACCACAGTAAGTGCAATCATTGGAAAGCTGCAGAGAGTCAAGAGACTACGTAGCAATCAGTTCTTTTTCGAATGGATTACCAGTGGAGGCTACTATGCGGGGCTCCTACTATCTCAAGGTATTTGTGATGACAGTTGAACAAGTGAGAATCGCTAACACTTAAAATTAATATTGAATTTTACTACCAAAATATTTACAACCATTTTGTATTTTAACATTCCCCTCTAAAATAACGAATTCATTAAATAAGCATCGACATTCTTTTCTCTTTTAACGATTTTAAGAATTTTATCATAAGCTCAATGAACGGGTTGTTCTGTAATAAATTTAAGTTTAATTTAAATTAAATAAATTTCGTTTAAGAAAACGAAAGTAGCACAATAGAAGTGATATTCTGCATGCGAAAAAATATGAATGGTATTTAACAGAAACGTTTAAGTCAGTTCTTTGTCTGTTTTGTATAATTTATCATCAGCGAGTGCAATATTTATGAAATTTCGTTTGTTAATAAACGGATATTCATTGGAAAATAGAAATTCGACATTCTTTGGGCCCACACATCTGTTGTCCACGTTCTTGCAGTGACACTTAGAGGATGGTCGAATAGAGAACTTAAATGTTACACCATTTTAAATGCCAGTTATATGGTTACAAAAAACTGACCATTTTGAAGACCGTTGACTTTTCTTTTAAAAGTAAGAATGTCCAATACTCCAATATGCCAGCAGCAACAGGATGATGAAGATGTATCAGCTTGTGGTGATGGTGAACATACTGGGGGGGGGGGGGGGGGTGGATCCAGCTCAGTGACGTGAAGATGAAACAGGGAATATGCAGTTCAACAAATCTAGATGTCAATGAAAGGGAATTAACTCGTTAACGTTCCTTAATTCATATCTTAATTCACCCCTTCTCAGCTGAATTTGAGGGATGTCCGCGATGAACATTGTGAATTTCAATAGGAAGTTTATTGAATAGAAAAACGATACAAACGCAGGTGGGGTCCGAGCATGCCCTTAGAAATACAAGCAGAAATCGGGGCTCAAAACATTTCAAATTAATCAAAATTTGCCTTTTCGTTAATATTTCTCAAATAATTTTGCTGTACATTTTTAACGTAGGAAAACCGGAACCGAATAAGAAGATGGAATACAAAACAAGCCTTCGTATTCTTAACTTTATGTGGCTGCTTCTTGCTGTACTGACGTTGATGAATGTTTTTAGAGGATTACTTGTATCTCAACTGGCTTCTAGAAAGATTATTCCTGAGGTTGAAAGTCTTGAGGACGTTTATAAGAAACCGGAAATGGTTCCACTCGTTCTTCGGGGAACTTCTTATGAAAAGTTCTTTAAGGTTTGTATTTATTCATTTTCTTTATTTTTCCCTATATAACTAAAATTATAAAAAAAAATTAGACGTCATGAAAAGTTCAGAGAAAGTTTAAACAAATTTTATCTGAGTTTTGTTTCGAAATATATTCTAATCCTCAACATTTATTGGTATTTAGATAAATAAATTAGCAATTCAAATGCTAGCTTCCATAAAGTTTAAACGACCATACATTTTAAAGATTTAATAAACAAAAAGGCTGTTCACAAAGTAGTGACAACACTACTATGTACACGAGCTCATGAGTCGGAACAAATTTGACCCCAACGCGACTTTAACCAAAGACTGATGATCAATCAGATAGTTGTAAATAAAGATGTTCTTTACAGCAGCAATTATGTTATTACTTTGTGAACAACCGTCGTATATTGCTTAAAGTCCTTGTAATAATCTTCACTGCGATAATGTTTTTTTATCTTCTCGATCAAATTTCAGACTGCTGAAACTCCTGTTCTTAAAGAATTGGCAAACAGAATAAAAAATGAGTTCTTTGGAAACTTTAAGCCACCAGACATGGAAAAAGTAAGGAAAGGAACTCATGTGATCATCCGAGATGCTGATATCGCTCTTCCTAAAATTGCCAAATTCAGGAGAGAACAAGGTGGAACATGCAATTATCATATTGGACGGTTCCCGGTTTATCAATTTTTGGGAGTTGCTGTTTTCCGAAGAGAATTGTCACCAGCAATAAAAGAGGAGATCAATTTAAGGTAACTATATGTTTATATTCTGTAGGGAACACATTGAAGAAAAAATATTTTATTTTAGAAACTTATGCGAGGGCAAATGTATATCCAGAAAGGGGATATCCAGAAGCGGAAGCATATTTTTCAACGCAGTCGCCAAGTGTACCCAAACATCTGAGAGATATAAGACGCATAACTGCCGTAGGTACATAATCACGGGGATCTTTCTGCTTCCTTAAAAGATCGACGCAAAAAACTCGGTGCTAAAGAATGGTTTTATGGATTCAACTTATAGCAAACTACCGTTAACTGCAAATCTGTCTTATTTTGTTTTCTACATTTAAGTGTCCTCTGCTGACGCCTTACCCTAAAAACTATGCCACTATGTTCCCCACAGTTCCTGTATCAACGAAGTGTGTTCATGGCAATTCAAAAATCTCATCAAACCAAAGGAGTCGAAGATTTTGGTTTCGTATACCAGAAAGAATGCCAGGTACCAGCATATTGTGATGGTCAACAAAGTATGAAACAATCCAATAATCAGCTCAACAGAAAAGATGCAGGTTTCAGTGAAGATAACTCTCCGAAACCTGCATCTAACATCAATGGAGATAGCCACTCAAAGACGTCTCAGGTAGTCCTCTCTACAGTATCGACTCTAAATAATACCAAACCTAAAATGTCAGAGCAGACAATCCATACTGGAAATGGTCCATCGATACCCACATTTGCAGAAGTAGTCACCAGCCAAAACGATACTCATAATATCCAAACGATCCCACCCGCAAGACTTACAAAGTACATCCACTCACTGCCCAAGTCTTCTCGCCGATAAACAGGTTCACTTAAAAGAAACCGGGATGATATATTCAACCTATCAGAAAATAGAAAGTGGAAGACAAACGGGGAAAAAACAGGTGGCACACAACACCTCACTAAGGGGAATCACTCATATTCATACAATATTACAGGAGTCTAGACTCGTCGGCAAATAGCTGTTTCTCGACTGGAACCAACTACTAAACCCGGCAGCATTAAGGCCAAGTTTTCCGAACTTCACGGAATAAATATTGATGTGAGACAGAGAAGAAATAGGTATCCAACATAGGCATCTTTCATCCTTACCTGCCACCCACAGATGATGAGCTTCGTGCTGGATCCAAGGCTATGGCCTGCTGGAACTCTCCCCAAACCCTTCCAAGATCAGGCACCAAGAACCGCATTAAACCACCAACATCATCACCAAATGCAATAGCAATTAAAGCTACCAAGCTGTCAAGCCAAAGAAATGCAGAAGAATTCAAATAAATCTACTGAGAACAAACCTACTATAGGAAACAACATTTCCACATATCAATCAGTCCAACTACCAGCAGTTTATCATGTCAATCCGCAAGGCTGCAAACCTGTCTCGAATATACCTGTACACATCACAATGCACAATAGACTAATGTGCACCCAAAAAAGAGACTTGCCACTCTTACGAACTCCGATTACTATAGCTACCACCATTCTAATTGTCTTTCAAAATGCAAGAAGTATTTGTAACACTGTCGAACAGCTTCTGCTCTCGAAAACCCTAGATATGCCGTAGCCCAGTGGTCAGGACCGAGAGTGCATAGAACGCGTTCCTTGAGTAGACCGGGGTTCAAGCCCGTGACTACTAAATACGATAAATATTTGTATTGACGATTTATTGTAAACTCTACTGACTTGGTTGTCGTGCCGGAGTATAAACAGATTTTTTATTATATTCTGTGTATCGCTGAAACCTGGCTTGAAAATGGGCAGGACTCCTTTGCCTGTGCTCCTCAGGCTGGTTACCAGAGGCTCTGCCCCTCTAGAGTGGATCGTAGAGGAGGGGGAGTCGCAATACTCTACAATACCACCCTCTTTACATTGGTACATCTGCGGTAACCGAATCCCTTGCATTTGAAGCTGCCGTGGTGTCCTTTCAAGCTCAACGCCTACCTGAGAGACATAGCAACCGTATACATTCCACCAGGCCGAAACAGTGATATTATTGAAGATGTAATCCATTGGCTAATAAATCACCTCCACGCCTCTGCTAAGCACATTGTTTGTGGAGTTTTCAATCTTCCACCTACTCTCGCACATCTTAGTAGGTCACTCGTTAGCAGTATGGATTCACCAGGTAACAGCCTCCTCGACTGCCACCCTAGGAGAGGATCCAATCTCTTAGATTTGGTATTCTCCTCAGCACCATGCGACCCGGAAGAGAGTCCTCACAATCTCTTTCAATCCGATCACGAACCCAATGCCATACTCCTGCACTTAGCCAGCCGCACCTAACTTCGATATCCAAGACCCTCAAAAGGAAAAAGAGATAACAGCCCCCAAATTCATTGATCCACCACGATGTCTCGAAGCCGCATCCTCCTTCCCTTGGGAAGTTCTCAATAATTCCTATCCCCAGCTGGCTGTGGACCTCATGACCAGGTGAACCCAAACCATTAACAGTTACGGAGCGATAAAGACTGTCTGCGCCACTCCCCTTTCAAGAGCTTTGTGGACACCTCCATCGAACAACACCACCTTTCAAGAAAAACAAAATCTGCATAAGAGATGGAAAGAGTCAGGCCTGTACAAGATCGGATTGCCTTCTCCAGAGAAAGGACAGTATTCAATGGCCAGAACACATCTGCAATTAAAAAACATCTGAGAGCAACCCTACGAAAAGGCAAACCGTTTTATGACTCTCAACACACAGGAATTCCTAAAGAAGTTGACCTTGAAATGTATGTAGGTATACAAAGGGTACTAGGAAAGTTTTGCAATATGACGCAACAATGAATCACAGGAAGCTGCTTGTTGCTGCATGTTGAGACATGTTCATACGTGCATAGTAGCCGCCGCGCCAAGTCGATGGGCTCAGTTATTCATTAGTAGTGAGAATGTAAAGTGCTTGCGATGGCATCGTGGTCACGAAATGAGATAAGGACAGTTTTGCAGTATAATTTCGTGCGTGGTTTAACCATAGACCAGTGCTTAGAAGAAATGAGTCTTGCACTAGATGATGATTGTCCACATCGTACAACGATATTCAGGTGGTATAGAGAATTCCAAAGGGGAAATTTCACTCTGGAGGATTCTGAGAGGCCGGGAAGGCCACGAACGTCAGTTACGGAGGAAAACGTTACTGCTGTGAGGAAAATGCTTGACGAAAACAGGCGAGTGACCTACCAACAGATAGAGGATACTTTGGGCCTAAATGCACCAGCAATTCGTTCGATTCTGCAAGATCATTTGCACGTGAAGAAACTTTGTTCTCTCTGGGTGCCGCATCAACTGACTGAAGAGCAGATGACACGACGTGTGACTTGGTGCCGGGAGATGTTAAAAAAGTTTGATAAGGGACAATCTCGGTATGTGAACAACATCGTGACAGGTGACGAGACTTGGCTGTACTATTACGATCTGCCGACCAAGGCTCAAAACAAAGTTTGGGTCTTTGATGATGACGACACACCCGTAATTGTCAGAAAATCCCGATCTGTAAAGAAGAAAATGATAGCTGTATTTTTCAAATCGAGTGGAATTGTGGAACGTGTCGTTTTGGACACGCAGAAGACAGTCACAGCTAAGTGGTGTACTGAACAATGCCTGCCTAAAGTCATTGGATCTATGAAGAACCTGCGGCCAAAGTCAAGAATGGACACCTGGTACCTCCATCACGATAATGCTCCAGGTCACCGCGCCAAAGCCTGCACCGAATATTTGACCACGACAGGACTGAAACTTCTCGAGAACCCTCCCTACAGTCCAGACCTTGCTCCCTGCGACTTTGCACTGTTCCCGCATGTGAAAATGAAGCTAAAAGGGAGGCGGTTTTCCAGTGATGAGGACCTTCTACGGGCTTGGGACAACGAGTGTGCTTTACTCCCTAGTGAAACTTGGCAGAACTGGTTTAAAGATTGGTTTCGGAGGATGGAGAGGTGTATTGAATGTAGAGGAAATTACTTTGAAAAAATTAAATAAACAAAGCTGTATTGCAAAACTTTCCTAGTACCCTTTGTATGTATAGCTTTCTCACAGTGGCACCAGGACTATTCGTCCATCTCCACCAACTATCGTGTAGAAAAAAAAAATCAGATGCAAGCAATCCCGCTCATCAATTGGAATGTGCACTTATTAGCCAACATGCAGATTGCAACTGAGAGCCAGCAAAAAAAGAAAAAAAAAAATAATAATAATAAATAAATAATTTTTTTTTTCTTTTTTTCTGCTCAGCAAGACCAGAAGCTGGCATTACAAGGAAAGACTCCGCTTATTAAAGACCAATCTTGTAAAATCTTGCAAGGAATTAAAATACCTTCTATTTGCGAGGTATAACTCTTCATTTCCAGGACCTAATTCGACAATAGTATTTCTTAAATCTTGTCAGTAGTACTCATAAATAATGCAATCATACAGTACATGAACCATCCCAGGTTTCAACACACGTACAGTAGCAAATCGGGTCAGGTTTTAACCCAAAATAATGCAGCTTGTAATTAAAAGATCCATGTCCCGTCGTAAAATAGGAGGTTTCCATTTTTGGAAACAACCAGCTTTTTTTTTTGTTTTTTCTTATCACACAAAGTTAACATCTGGAAGAAACAAACGGATAAGCTGACCAGTCTGACTACTGCACCATTTGGCCTGCCACTGATCCATCAAAGCACGCATTATCAATTTCTTAGCCTTAGGCTTAAATATATCTAAATTATTAGTAATGCCCATAAAAGTAAATTCAACCCCCTTTCTCAAAAAGTAACAAAACACTCTGACCAGATATAACCTGAGCAGCATTAGTGGAAACTGTTCTACACATCTTAAAAAATCTGTCCGAATATCACTGTGAGTAATCTTAGCATTAGTAGAGGCATATGACGCAAGAAAGCAAGCTTATACAGCATTAGCCAAAAAAAAAAACAAAAACACAAAAAAAACACTCTCATTTCACCCCTCCGTTCCTTCCAAGTACCTGTCCAGCTCAGAATTAAATTTATTTAGGCTAGCTATCAACTTCCACAACAACGCATGGAAGTCTGTTCCACCAACCAACCACCCGCTGGCTAAAGGCAAACTTCCGCACATCTGTCTTTTCTCAATTTGAATTTATGCCATCTCAGGTGATTATTCTGAGCAAGAGAAAGCATTGAGCATGCTCAAACCATTCAAAGCTTTATACACCTCTATCAGATCTCCATGCCGGTGCCTAGTCTCCAGACACTGTAATTTGCAAAATTTAAGCCTTTCTTCGTAAGAGTACCCCTTTGTTCCATTCACTGATCTTGTTGCCTTCTCTGTACTCGTTCCAGCAGCTCCACATCCTTCTTGAAATGAGGCCTCCACACCTGTATACAGTACTCAAGGTGTGGCCTGACCATTGCCTTATACAAGGGAATAATCACCTCCTTATCCCTGCTAGAAAAATTCCTTTATATCATTAACAAGACACCATGAGCTACTCTTGCAGCCCGTCTGCACTGCTCAGAAAACTTCATATCTGCCTGCACAATTACCCCCAGGTCCTTTTCGTTCTCTACCACTGTTAGTGTAGTACCACAGAGTTGATATGTCACTCCGGGGTTGCTGCTTCCCATATGTAGTACTTTACATTTGTCAACGTTAAACTTCATTTGCCACCTCTCAACCCATCTGCTCAACTTTTCTAGATACTGTTGCAGCAGCGTACTGTCATTAGTGTCCTTAACAACCCTGCCAACAATCGTATCGTCTGCAAACTTGGACATTAAGCTTGATATACCATCATCAATATCAGTTATAAATACAGAAAACAACAATGGACCCAATTCTGAACCCTGAGGGACTCCACTAATAACATTAGTCCACGATGAGCAGTGTCCATTGATTACCACTCTCTGTCTTCTCCCACTCAACCATCCGTTTATCCGTAGCAGCAATTTGCCTCCAATGTCACTGCTCCAATTTGTGCAGCAGTCTTCCATGTGCAGCAGTATCAAAAGCCTTTCTAAGATCCAAATATATAATATCAAAGTTATTCAGTTATTCCCTGCATCCAGTTCCTTTGTGATCACATCATAGTATCCAATCAAATTGGTCAGGCAAGACTTCCCTTAACAAAACCATGCTGTGTCCAAGCTATAACTGAAGTCGTGTCCAGATGATCTTGCAGTGCTTCTTTAACCAGTGCCTCCATTAATTTTCCTGGAACAGAAGTTAAACTCACAGGTCTATAATTACTTGTATCAGCATTTGATCCTCCTTTGTGAATTGGGGTCACATTTGCACATCTCCAGTCTATGGGTATCTCCCCTGAGTCCAAAGAAGCTCTCATAATTATGGGTAAGGGTTTGTTTACTTCCTTTGCTGCCTCCTTTAATATAACCGGATAGATCCCATCCACCCCGGGTGCCTTTTTTATGTTTATCTTCAACAATTTCTCCTCCAATTTCCTCTCAGTTTTTACAAAATCATCCAGCTCACTGCCAAAGTTTAATTCATCTCTGGCATTACCTTTCCTGAATAACTCCTCATGTGTGAATGTAGATGCAAAATACTCGTTTAGTTTGTTAGCCACCTGAGCAGGATCATCAACAGTTGAACCATCAATATCCAGTGGACCAATCTGATTCATTTCTTTCCTTCTAGAATTTACATAGGTAAAGAACTCTTTTCTGTTTTTCTTTGCATCCTTTGCCAAGGATTTCTCATAATCTGCCGTTGGCTGTCTAATCTCCTTTGTGACTTGGTTACAGACCAGCTTATATATATCATACGCTTCCATGTCACCCATTAATGTATACCCCAGGGGCTCACATCTGGTGAGTATGGGCTTGGCACACCTAGGGTCCTGAGCTGGATATCATCATTCTTCTCTTTTTTTGGTGATTCCTCTCTCTCTCTCTCTCTCTCTCTCTCTCTCTCTCTCTCTCTCTCTCTCTCTCTCTCTCTCTCTCTCTCTCTCTCTCTCTTCATTTACCTGCAGATTCTTAATGCATGAAGAATCACTGCTGATAATCAAATCAAGAGTATTACTCCCTCTAGTTGCCTCCCGAACATGCTGATGTAGAAAACAATCATCCAATAAATCAACAAAAGCCCTGCTAGTGTGTGATTAACCAGCCCCCAAATTCCAGTCAATATCTGGGAAATTAAAATCTCCCATTATAAGACTCTCTGATTTACTGGTCCACTCTATTTCCCTGTACAGTTCCTTATTATACTCATCAGAGTCATTAGGCCTATAGCACACTCCTACTCTCAATTTTGATCTCCCAATGCTTATGTCACACCAAACTGACTCAACACTGCACTGTCCAGCGATATCGACTGGCTTCACTTCCTTGAATTTTATGTGTTTCTTAACTAATAGCATAACCCCTCCTCCCTTCCTATCCTGTCTATCCTTCTTGTACACATTGTACTCCCCCAATCTAAAGGTCCTTTAGTGTATCTTCTACAAGGTCCTTCTACAACATACCACAAGGTCTTTCTACAACATACTACAAGGTCCTTTAGTGCATCTTCAGCAGAACATTTTTGTTTAATACCATAGTGTATAATTACACTTAATAAGCCAATCATTTCATCTGAGGAGTAACAATCTTTCAAAAATCTTAGACATACACTGTGCTGCCACTTTATTAGGTACACCTACCTAGTAGCATCGTGAGCCTCCTTTAGCCTTCAAAACAGCCTGAATTCCTCTTGGCATGGTTCAACGAGATGCTGAAAACGTTGTGTAGGAATGGAGTACCATGCAGACATGAGTGTGTCACAAAGTTCCTTAAGATTCAACGGAGGTGTAGGCTTGCAGCGAACAGTCCCTTGCAGCTCATCCCAAAGATGTTTAATATGATTGAGATCCGCGGACTGACGGGCCACTGCAGCAAAGAAAAGTCATAGTCATGCTCCCGGAACTATTCCATAGTGATTCGGGCTTTGTGCACCGGGGCATTATCCTGCTGGAAGTGACCATCTGACTGAGGATGAACTGCCAACATGAATGGATGCACTTGGTCAGCAACGATGTTTAGGTACGATCTGGCATTCACGCGTGAATCTATGGGTATCAATTGACCCAATGTGTACCAAGAAAGCATTCCCTACACTTTAACACTGCCCCCACCACCTTGCACATATAGTGGACATAGTGTTATTGGTATGCGGTTCCGTGGTGGTTTCCCACAAATCCGCGTTAAGTACTCTGTTAACATGGCAAAGTCAGTCAGTGTGGGTTATGTGTGAGTAGTGTGTTGTTTGTGTTGTTTGACTAGCCTTTTCGTTACTGGGAGGCGCGATCACCAGGAAGAAGCCTCCCAGCGTCCGTCCACTGGCACGAGCAGCCGGACCACAGAGTAAAAGACATCTGGCGAGTTGTCCACACTCCTGCAGGAGCGTGAGTGGGGAGGACCAAGGAAAGAGACAGGAAAGTGGAAGACAGGCAAGATAGTGGGGGATGACAGAGCGTAGGCATCCTCCCAGGCGCAAAGGAGCAGGAAGAGTGCTAGGTGCAGCTGTGGGAGTCCTAGAGAAGGACTGTGGGTAGGAAGAAGAGAACAGGTAAAGTTCAAATTAAAGAGTCCAGGATCGTCACAATGGAGAATCACGGAGTGGCGTTGGCAGGGCTGGCATAAATTTTCAATTTCATGACTGGAAGTTTCTTGTGCTTTGTTATGCGGTTCCCGTAGTTTCAGTTTCTGTGTGGAGGAGGTTATCCAGGAGTAGTGTTCGGGAGTTGCAGGTGATGCCAGCGACGACGAAGGACCTCGTTGGCATAAGTGGTTAGTGCACGGAAAGCATCGTTAGATTCCAGCAACTTGGTTTCTGGCCGAAGTGATGTAGTGTGAAGGTCTAGGAGTATTTGGATTCTTAGGTCTAAGTATATGTTGCATGAGTGCATCACGTGATCCCAGTCTTCAGGGTCTCCGCATGTACAGAGGGCATTCTCGACTAGGCCGAACTCTAGAATGCGTCTCTTGAAGGACCCGTGGCCAGTTAATAGGAAGGAAGCATAGACGTTAGGGAAGAACCAAGTGGAACGTTGTTTGTTGACGTAGGTTACCTCGGGGAGGAAAAGTTTAGTAGTTGCACCGGTTGTGGAGTTATTCCAGCGGGTTTGCCATAGGTTTATCAATTCTAGCCACACACGTTTATGTTCCTGTTTGATGTCTGTATCGGTTCGGGTTTGAATACTGAGGAATTCAGCTTCCGTATTCTTCTTAATGGCATGAGAGTGTCCGATAAAAGCGACGTGGACGTCCAAGGGGAGGCAGCCTGTTAGTAGGGCGGCAGTTGATGTTGTTCTACATGCGCGGGTCATTTGTAGTAGCATAAGTCGTTGAAGTTGCTGAATTTTACGTTGAGGATGCACTAAAGTCATTCGGTGGCAGCATACTGCAGCTCCATATGTGACAATTGGTATAAATACTGCTGAGTATAAAAGGCGTTGAGTTGGTCCTTTAAGACCCCAGTCCTTGCGGGTAAAGCATACTAACATAGTGATGTAATTTTTTATCTTTTCTTTGATAGCTTGAATATGGGGATGAAAGTTCTCCTGTTGTCCAAAATTACGCCTAGGTACTTCACTGATCGGTAGTTTTTCAGTGGGCGGCTATTAAAACGTATGGTAGGAGTTCTGGAGAAGTCCAGTTTGCCTTTGAATAGAAGGGTTTTGCTCTTCTCAGTGGAGACTGAGAGTTTAT
The DNA here is from genome assembly GCF_048544385.1 of Mastigoproctus giganteus. Taxonomy (NCBI): domain Eukaryota; kingdom Metazoa; phylum Arthropoda; class Arachnida; order Uropygi; family Thelyphonidae; genus Mastigoproctus; species Mastigoproctus giganteus. Next base: position 19,490,563 of record NC_143575.1, read on the forward strand.
TTTCCGTGGCCCATACGGACAGAGCAGAGAGAACAACCGTAGCCTGGGTTTCTGTGGTGGCGCGGATGGGGTCCTCGATGATGATAACCATGTCGTCGGCGTAAGAAAGCTGAGTAGTGTGTGTGGGTAGTCCCTCAGGAGCCAGTCGTCGAGTATCATATTCCAGCACCTTGCACAGTAGTCGTCAGACATGACGGGTCCATGGATTCATGTTGTTTTCGCCAAATTCTGGGCCTTCCATCAACACGATGCACCAGTAACGCCGACTCGTCAGACCAAGAAACTTTTTTCCAATCCTCGATAGTCCAGTGCTGGTGTTGCTGTGCCCACAGAAGGCGTCCTCTCTTGTTCTTCATTGATAACAAAGGTACGCGATGTTGCAGCCCATTCCCGACAAAGTGCGACTAGTGGTCCGTTGCGATATTTTGTTCTGCGCACCAAGGTTGTATTCTGACATGATGTGCGACATTGTGGCCCGTCTGTTTGCTTGCACAATTCTAGCCATCTTTCTCTGACCTCTCCCATCAACAAGTAATTTTCTTCCACAGGAGTGCCGTTGAGAAGATGTTTTCTGTTCGTTGCACCATTCTCGATACACCCTTGAAACTGTGGTGCGTGAAAAGATCAGGAGTACTGCCGTTTCAGAGATGCTTTGTCCAGCACGTCTTGCACCTACTGCCATGCCACGTTCGAAATTCATTAGATCACTTCTTTTCGCCATTCTTCCTACGGTTTGTACACTTAACTGATACTAGAAAGGTTGTTCTGCTGCATTTAAATCCACAACTGTGGCCTTGTGACTTGCAGCACTGTGGGACAAACCATTTGTGTGCACAGCAGGGGTGTACCTAATAAAGTGGCAGCACAGTGTATATAGTCTACCTTGCCTGGCTCAAATCTACTATGTGTCTACTCTTTTAAAATGACCTTGTGGGTAGCATAGTTGGTAGGATCGCCGTCCACGCCACACCAGATGGATAACACCTGAGTTCGAGTCAAGTCGATAATGGGTGCAATAATGGGCGTTTTCAAAATAGGAAGGAATTATGGACATTTTTGATCTCCTTGTTTTCAAACTGATGAGCCTGCCTGATTCCCAGATATTTGTAGGTTTCTCTCTCTCTCTCTCTCTCTCTCTCTCTCTCTCTCTCTCTCTCTCTCTCTCTCTCTCTCTCTCTCTCTGTCATGGCTTCAAAGTCTTCACCAGGGTTTAGCTTGTAGTTTCATCCGACTGGATGTCCTTGGTGCAATCAACGGGTGTTGCATTCGTGTATTCCAAATTGCATCCTGATCTCAGTATCGAACTCTGGTGATTCCAAATAGTTGTTGAAGTTGATTCGTTGGAGTAGAATTTAATGTCATCCATGTTCACCAGTTGAGAGACAGTGTACAGGTTCTTTTAGTTTATGTTGGTACTTGCTGTTATTGAACATGCTAGACAGTGGGTTGAGTGCTAAACAGAGGTGTAGTAGGTCAGTGCAATTCCCGGGAAGATTTCTCTTCTGATAACATTCCGCGTCTGGTCTTGATGTTCTCGACCTTGATGGTAATTCTCTATTTCGCACGGTTGTTTCTAGGATGTATGTCATTGTTAAGTTCACGATTTTCATTCTCTCTCGGCCAGCTACGGAGCGGATTCGATGCCATTTTGGTAGTCGATTTAGGTTCGTTTTATTTATTTTTTTCAAGAATGATCCCAAAACATCATTGAATATTTTTAAAAATGCAGAATATTGAATTCAACAGCTTGATGTGAACGCCTACCTTTATATGGTTGACGACCAAGTCCACCTCTTCATGATGGCAGTGTATTCTGACAATTCCCATCTATTAACAAGTAAACGCACCATGTCATAAGGCAGGTTGATAAGGGGTTTCAGGAACATGACAATGAATTCTCTATCCTCCATGTCGCCCCCCACACTCACAAATCCCAACCCAACTGTGCATGTTTGGAACCTATTGTAAAAGGACATTCGATATTATGACCTCCACCTGAAAGTGTGTGGGCTTTAATGGACACATTTTATTTTGCAACACAAGGATAGAACTGAACTGGACAGCCCGCAATACCTTGTGGAGTCCATGGTCCATGATGAGAGGTGTCTGGGCTGTTTTACGGGAAAAATATGTCTCCTCACCAGTTATTTGGGTAAGTGTTGCTAATGCAAAGCAAAGTGAACGTGTACTTTAATGCAATAAATGTAGAAAAGAGTAACAAAATTAAACTGAACACAAAATTGTCTTTCTTAACAGTTCTTCTTCATTTGTGTTTGTCTTTCAGGATTACTCGATTATTTGAGGCAGGAATTCCAGTTCGGATTAACACTCGTTTATACAGCAGAAACATTCTGTGTCACAGCACCGAAGGAAATGCTGATTTCCTATTGTACCTGCATAATATGGTTCACGTGGTCTACATGTGGCTGTTAGGATTGGGGTTCAGCATTTGTGTGTTCATTGGAGAGCTAATCGTCGGATGTAGATTAAGAAGAAAGTAGAAACCGAAGAAGTCACACAGAAGTTATCTTGAACTGTTGAACGAGCGAGTTGTGTATATCCGTGTTGTCCATTTCCACATGAAATATCTTAGCACTTAAGAAATATTCATTTGTTAAAGAAAATATTAAATATATAATCTTACCAGATAGGTTCACCCGAATACCATTTTCCCTTTTCTAGAACATCGAGTTATCATGCACACATCTCTATCAAGAAGGCAGATTATGGTAGCAGGTGACTTTCTGACTTGCTGAGGAGAGAACGATCAGCTGTGATCTGTATCAGTTAGGTTTGTTGCATATTAGATTGCACTGCAGTTCAAACAGGACTTGCACTGTACTATACAGTTCCTTGGCAAATGACTATCGGTGGGTGCACATTTGTTTCAGGAATAGATGGACCACCTGGACCACCATACTTTTGGAATTCTAAAAAAAAGACACTGTGTGAATGCCAATTCCAGGTTGTTCCCATTTGATATTTTCAACAAAAAGATTTCTATAAGGAATGTATCCTTCCCTTTGAATCCTATGGATATGAATGTACAATCATGTTCATTCTGGTTTATTTGAATTATCCTAACATTTCAGAAAGTGCTATCGGATGAGTTTCTATTGAATTTATCTCATATTTACCATAAAACGAAAGATTTTTCAAAGTTGGTGAATTACCAATGAAAATTTAAAGTAAAGGCAGTTTGTGTTTACATCCCACTACAAAATATGATTCTTATTCATATAATCTAAATACAATGAGTGCCTATTCGTTAGGTACAGCTTCCTCATAGCGAGTAGGTTCCGTTTTAGCCCCAGAACAGTCAGAATTCCTCGTGGCATTGACAAAGATATGCCGGAAGCTTCCTGCAGGGCTGCAGTTCTACTCCACGTTGACTCAATTACTTCCACAGTTATTGCAAATTCACGGTTGCGGAGAACAGCTTGTTCCATTTTATACCGAAGAATGCTGAACTGGATTGAAACAGCAAGTTGAAATCATTTTCGCGATCCTGGAACAGGTTTTGTACAATACAGGCCTTGTAACATGGCACATAATCCCGTTACATGAACCCATCCTCAGAAGGGAACAGTGAAGCCAGGATGAGATGCACCTGATCAGAAACAGTTTCCAAATAACTATGACATCCAACTATTGTTCCTGTCGTAACATAGGTTTAAATGTGAAGCACAAAAGTAGCCTCGTTAGCCTCTCCCATCAACGTGCTGCTTTTGACCACAGGATCACTATCGACTGGGTGTTGCTTGGTTATTGGACCAATCGCGACATACCGGAAGTAATATTAACCATCAGGAGGACACCGTCACCTTTCAATCATTAAGTATTCGTCCGATGTGTTCAAAAACCTGGCGAAGTATCTTTAGCATGTTCACGTAGAAAGTGTTAGGTTCCTCCGAGGCCAATAAGCATAATAAAAGTAACCATGGAAAGTCCATCTATTTAAAAAAAAGGCCAGGTATTTAATATCATTTATTACACGGTTTGCATTTTTCTCCAAATTCTGTCGTGATCGACCTGCCACAATTAATGTGGCTTCATCAGCAAAAGCTATCACATGACAATTTAATTGTGGTCGAACCAGCCAGTTGTGTAGCACCAGATTCCAGGAAGGACTTAATACAGAGCCTTAAGGGCAACTTCGCGTAATCTGCCTTTGAAGATGAAAATGTTTAGACCTTACAGTTATATATCTCTGAGAAAAATAACTCCTGAACAGACTGTATAACTGCTTAGAACACTCAGCACGACACAGTTGAGAAAGAGCTGCCTCCCACCATACTGAGTCGAACGCACCTTCAAAGTCTATTTATATAGCAAGTTCATATTTTGAATCAGAGTTTGAAATGTATGTTTGAAAATCCAGAAGAGCATCCTCGCACGATTTTCCTGGTGTAAAACCATACTGATTAGGTGAAATCATGTCACGGCGTTCTAACAATTCTTCTAAAAGTACTGCCATTAACCTCTCTAACACTTTCCCCAGATTAGCCAACAAAGCAATTGGACGGTACGACTTAGGCTCAAATAAAGGTTTCCCAGGCTTCCTAATTAGCCTCAGTAAAGCAATCTTCCATTTCAATGGAAACAGTCCTTCCTCTAAACACTTATTAAATAACAGAAGCAACATGTTAAGTATCAACTAAAAAACCTTACTATAAATGCATTCTCAATCAAATCTATTCCTGGACATTTTGCAAAATTAAAGTTCTTTAACACCCCTGCCAGTTCATCTAGTGTAAACGCCATGGTATTGTTTCTAGCTACATAAGACTGATTTTTTCTCCGCAGTTTAAATTGGCACTGTGAGTCTAAGATGGGATCGTCATCCGGGAACAGCCTGGTCAATACTGCATCTACCGAATCCTCCCAGCCAATAGTCTCAGTAGAATCCTCTTGAATACCTCCAAACTTCTCAGTTTACCTCTTGACAACTTATATAACAAACCCCAGGGATCATTTCTCCTCGATTCGTTTACAATCGCTATATTTCTCTCTTCCGAGTCGCCATGGTTCTCTTGTAATTACGTTTAAGATATATATAATTGTCATGCAATCTAGCTACCTGAGAAGGAACCCAATTGCGATGCCGCGGGTACTGTCTCCTAGCCCGATATACAGTCGATATAAACTCTTCCAGCAATATACCTCTCACATCAGATGTTGCACTATACCACAATGGAGACTTTGCATTAGCATCTGTCGAAATAATCACTCGTTTAGGTTTTAAAATGAGCAACACATACTCTAAATAATCCAGGCAATTGTTAAAATCCATTGAAGGAGCACAATACAGAGATATAAGATAGAATTGAACATCTGTCGAGGCTACCATAACACATGTAGCAAAGTGGTTGCATAACCTATGAACAACCACTACGTCTTGATCTCTATTATTGACCACAATTCCAGTTTTAGGCTCTTCCTGCACCGGTTGTATTATTCGTGACTATAAAGGATAACCAAGTATTCTAGATGTTTGCTCACCTGGAACTCTAGCCCGATACGGTTCCTGTATTGCCACCAAATCAATTTGAAAATACTCATTAATCTTACTAGTCTCGTCCACTACCAATCTCGATCGTTGCCCATTAATCTGCTTGATCCGTCCATAATTCTTATTAAATTCAATTATCCAACTGCACAGCTAACAATATGTTAATTCTTATTAATTTCGAAAATCTGTCCACACCACAAACAAGTGCTACAATTACCATACACTGAAAATCGATCAGATCAGCTTGACTGAACTGAAATCTTCCTAACCACCAGTTAGTAATAATATTAATCTGCAACTTCAACCACAATATTAATACCAATACAAGTCATGAAGTATCCAAATTCACTCCAAACTCTTTATACCCTTCTTCACTCACAAAAACCAATTTCAACTCGATTTCATAAGCTCCACTAGTCACTCCACGCCTCGTAGCAGCCTGCCACTATCAACCATTAGAAAAGAACTGGTCAATGCATCAAGAAAGCTAGTTTCATCCTTACCTATACAGGTAAGGATGAAACTAGCTTTCATCGATGCGAGGATGTTTTACGAGCTCACTACATGGCTGAGTTTAGTTAGGCCTGGACAGTAAGGTTTCTCTCATCCAGAATCTCTGGTTTATGGTTCAGTGAAACATGCAAATCTACCAGAGATTATATGTATTTTGTGGACATAATATACATGGGCAGATCAATTTTTTACCTGGCTGTCCCAATGTGGAACTTTATACAATTCATGTTTAAAATATGTTTAAAATGCATATAAATAACCAACAGACTAAGATAAAGCTTTCCACAAATAAAATATCCACTCATAATCTCCCTGGGATTTGTGAATCTCAAAACCCTTGAAAGAGATGTCTACAGACGATCCTACCACAGATCCTTCCTATCATCAACAATCATAAGATTTAACAAAGCATATTCTCCTCCCAGGAATGGTTTCTTCATTTACAATCGATGAATAAAAAACAACCATTACAAAAATAAAACGCAAAACGTGTGCACGATTATTACTGTTTCTTTTGGAAAATATATTAATCGAAAAAAATCGAAAAAATCGACTGACACAAATGCGAACAGACAGTTCACGCGAAAATTGGAAAATTGCTTGAAAGGTTAATTGCGGGGACAAAATTAAAGAGCTTGAAAAGGGCTCTTCTTTAACTTTGCTCATTGAGAAGGAAGAGTCTTCTATTTTGGGGGCCGTTCTCGATGAGAATAACCTCGTGTGATCAAAACAATATGGTTTCCGATTTGGGTGAATCTAATCAAATTTTTCGATTTCTCCACTCACCAATACGATCCAGCCATCCTGCTCGATTTTCAGCTTTTTTACTGATTTGTGAAGGTCCCTGTAAACTTCTAATAACCAGATGTCTTTGGATGTGTAAGATATGTGAATTTCAAGTTTTGACAGTACAAAAATGTTGTGACGAATAAGAAAATCAAATTAAAAGCTGTCAAACACATCCCTTGGGTACAAGGCAGAAAGTGTTTAAATTAAAAAATCCAATTATTTTCTCTCTCTTTCTGACAATTTTCTCTAATTTTCAAGGCTCCATCGATTCCATGTACACATCAAAAAAAAGTTCATTTGTTTTGATGAAAAACAAAATTTTGATGGTGAAACTCACCATCAAAATTCACTGTGCCTTGTTGGAGGTCTTGGCGTGCATACTACAAGTGGTTGACGATTTTTTTGTCAATAAATAAATTTGTATATAACAATCAATAAAACGGTTTCGTTCATTAAAATCTATGCTTCAGTTACTTAGTTTATATGTGAAATTTGAAAAAAAATTATATATTACTTTGTTCATAATTCAGGAATAATTGAAATAAATATCTACTATGTCCTCAGGGAAATATTTCCTTGTTCATTAAGCAGTGTTAATTAACATGTTGATTAAGCACGTTTAAAAATCAATATGTTTGGATAATACCTCATATTTAAATAGTTTAAAAACAATTTGATGTTTCAATAGTGTTTAAAAACCATTATTGGGTGGACAATTGAAGAGTGGAAAACGTACTCTGGTCTGATGAATTCAAATTTGAAATTTTTAGATCCAAGCATTTATGTGAGACGATCGACTAAAACAAAAACACGGTGCCAAATATTTTGGTGCTTATAGTTAAGAATGGTTTTGGTTCCATCATAATCTGCGATTGCTTCTGTTTTTCTTGAGTGGATGGCATCGTCAGAATGAAAAGAATTTAATAAAAGAAGGCCTTAAAAATATTCTTAAACAGGTCCTTGAAATCCCAGGAAAGTAGGTGGCAGGACCTGCCAGAGTATCACTTACTGGTAACACCTGGCTAGCCTCCACGGAGCGGAGTATGGGCAACATGGGTTCCACATAGGGGCCCGGCGGCCCCTATTTCACAGCTCCAGTCCGTGGGGACCTCCCCTGAGTCCAAGGATGCTCTCATAATTATGGCTAAGGATGTCCTTAGTTCCTTTGCCGCCTCGTTTAATATAACTGAATAGATCCCATCCACCCCAGGTGCCTTTCTTATGTTTAACTTCAATAGTTTCTTCTCTATTTTGCCCTCAGATATTACAAAATCATCTAGGTCCCTGCTAGAGTTTTAGAAGTTGTTGAAGATAAAAGAATATATTTGTTGATGTTAGACTTGAATTGTTGTAGATTGTTATTTGCAGGAATACGTAAGAAAGAAAATTAAAAGAATAAATGAGGAAGAAGAAAAGTTGGTTCTGTGAGTTTCAAGTTAGAGAGTAAAAGGTTGTTGTTAGGTTTCAGCACCTCTTTGGAATACTTTGGAAGAGAGAGAAAGAATGAGAATTATAGAAGTCAACTCAGAAGAACCTGCACATAAGGTATCTATAGAAAAGGCATGCAAAAGAAACAGAACGTCTATGAGAGACTGTTAGAGATGGGTCACTAATTAACCTAACTGACCTCTTTTAAATGAAATCTAGAAGCCTTAGAGAAAGAGAGATCTTGGCGGCACCCCAATTTGGGAACAATATTTCATGATAGGGTGGGTTTGCGATTTGTACAGACTGAACAGCTGTTTGAAAGAAAAGGAACCCCGATGGCGAAAGAGAAATCTTAGTTTTTTTAGATGCAGAGGAAGCAATGTCATGTGCTTATGCCACGAGAGATTTGAAGTCAGGGTAATCCCAAAGAGAGAAATATAATCTTGCCTAGAAATCGGAGTGTCATCGAAGATAAGCAAAGCAGCAAAAGAATTTTTTTTGCGAGCTATAGTACTGAGTTTTAGAAGGAGTGAAATCAACTAAATTATCTTTTCCCCACTGGAGAATTACTTGGCGATCATCATTTAAGGAATCGGTAGCAAGTATTCAAAAATTAGAAGATATTAGGGCAGGGCAAATTACTCCAACTGGAAAGTGGAATGCAATATGCTATCATCAGCAAAACTATGGATGGAATTTCCGGTCGATGGAAGAAAGTCATTAATATACAAGAGGAAAAGTGTGGGAGAAGGAATTTAACCTTGGCTAACACCAGGCTTAGTGGAGCACTTAGAATGCAGAGCGCAATCCACCGTCATCCTCAGTGAGCAATCTGGGAGAAAACTGAATACCCAATTATAAAAAACCGTTGGCAAACCATTTAAGATGGAAGCTTATTTGGAAGACCTTTATGCCAAATACGTCCAAAAGTCTTTGAAATGTCAAGAAGAACTAATTGAGTTTCACCAGACTATTCTATTAAATTTGACCACAGATAGGTTAATCCAGAACATCACCAATGGATTGACAGTAACGAATCCATAGTAGCGATTGTTGATCAGATGGAAGGGTTATAGATAGTTTAAGATTTGACGGTAAATTGAATTCTTCATTATTTTAGAAAGAGTAGAAGTAAGTGCAATGGAATGATAATTGGTTGGGAGGGATTTGTCACCCTTTTTTTGGAAGTTAGCTGGATATGAGCAAAATATTAATGAATTTTAGTCTAATGACTACTATTGAGTATGTAACTATACAAACTCAAATTATTTATAAAATTTTCAATAAACATTTTCCCACATACTCTCAAATATAATTACATCATGAAATCGATTGAGTTGTTGTTTGGAAATTATAATGTATCCACAACTTGTAGCCAACTCTCTGTCCCTTCACACGCACACATTTATTTCTTTTTAATCTTAAATTCAAAACTTTACTTGAAAATGAACGAAACAAATCGAACCTCATCAATTCTTAGCCATCAGGAAATTATGTCCATAAAATTGCATTTATGGAGGATATTATGGATTCAGTTTTAAGGAAATAATTTAACTTTTTTTTGCCAAATGTCTGAAGCAGTTCGGTACTGAACTGCTTCAGAGTTGTAACAGTTGTTTTTTTTTAATTCGTTATTTGCTGGGAACACAAAATTATTATTTACCTTTGGTCCATTACAGGAAATTGTCTGTGACAATTTCGTGTAATGGGCCAAAGGTAAATAATAATTTCTTCATTCCCAAATGTATTTTTGTATGTCTCCTTGATAATAATCAAAACATCGAAATTAAACAAAGAGAGTTGTGGTTTCGTAGAAGGGGGTAACAGAGATTAATATACACTGGTGTGCAAAATTTAAGGACCAGTCGGGTTTTAACTGTAGCTTCTCATACACTGTGCTGCCACTTTACTAGGTACACCTGAATAGCGTGTTGAGCCTCCTTTAGCCTTCAAAACAGCCTGAATTCATCGAGGCATAGATTGATTGAACAAGATGCTGAAAACGTTGTGTAGGAATGGAGTACCATGCAGACATGAGTGTGTCATGCAGTTCCTTAAGATTCGATGGAGGTGTAGGCCGGCAGCAAACAGCCCTTTCCAGCTCATCCCAAAAATGTTCAATAGGACTGAGATCCGTGGACTGAGCGGGCCACTGCAGCAAAGAAAAGTCATTGTCATGTTCCAGGAACCATTCCATTGTGATTCGGGCCTTGTGCACCGACGCATTATCCTTCTGGAAGTAAACATCTGACTGAGGATAAACTGTCAACATGAAAGGATGCACTTCGTCAGCAACGATGTTTAGGTCCGATGTGGCATTCAGACGTGAATCTATGGATATCAATGGACCCAACATATGCCAAGAAATCATTCCTCACACCATAACACTGCCCCCACCACCTTGCACAGTAGTCGTCAGACATGACGGGTCCATGGATTCATGTTGTGTTCGCCAAATTCTGAGCCTTCCATCAACGTGATGCACCAGGAACTTCGACTCGTCAAACCAAGCAACTGTTTTCCAATCCTCGATGGTCCAGTTCTGGTGTTTCTGTGCCCACAGGAACTCTGCTCTCTTGTTCTTCATTAGTAACAAAAGTACGAGATGTGGCCGTCGGCTGTTTTAGCCCATTCGCGACAAAGTGCAACTAGTGGTCCGTTGCGATATTTTGCTCTGCGCACCAAGGTTGTATTCTGACGTGATGTGCGACATTGTGGCCCGCCCGTTTCTTCCACAATTCTAGCCATCCTCCTCTGACCTTTCTCATCAACAAGCGATTTTCCTTCTACAGTTCGTTGCACCATTCTGGATACACCCGTGAAATGTGGTGCGTGAAAGGTTCAGGAGAACTGCCGTTTCAGAGATGCTTTGTCCAGCACGTCTTGCACCTACTACCATGCCACGTTCGAAGTCCGTTAGATCACTCCTTTTCCCCATTCTTGCTATGGTTTGTACGCTTAACTGATACTGGAAATGTTGTTCTGTTGCATTTATATCCACAACTGTGGTCATGTGACTTGCAACGTTGTTGGACGAACCATTTGTGGGCACAGCAGGGGTGTAACTAATAAAGTGGCAGCACAGTGTAGGAGTGGCCTGGATATGGGAAAAGCATACCAAAGAAACATTGTGAGGCACAGCAATGATGAAGGAAACAAAACGGTACAGAGGAACGTTATTCAAAAATGGCAACATAGCACTGGCTGCCATGATACAGATGCATTACTGCCAAAGATGGAACAAAGGGAAGAGGTGGTCCTCAGTAGGAGATATGGTCACGCCCAATGTCGATGTTGGCTTTGCACTGCCTGTTCATACTTAGAACAATGTCGTTGATAGGTTCTTGCGATAATATCGTCCATTCCTCTGTCAGCACCATCTTCAGCTGGTGAACATTTTCTGCTGGGTGTGGACGTGTCGATATGCGTATTCCCAGAGTGTCCCATATTGTTCGATGGGATTTAGATCGACAGAACGGGCAGACCAATCCATACAAACAATGTCCTCACTTCCAAAAGCATAGCAACAGCTGCAGTGCGATGGGGCGTTATCATCCATAAACTAGTTATCATTCATAAACATCCAGGAACTCTGGGATAATGGCACCTCGGAACAGACCCACATGGGAAAGGATTACCTCAGTACAGTAGCGTGCACTGGAAGTAATATCGCCTTCCAGTATCTGGAGTTGTGTACGTCCTTCCAAGATAACGCCTCCCCAGACGAGAACACCTCAACCGCCATATCGATCCCTTTCAGTGACGTTTGCGGGGTGATACCGTGTGCCAACCTCTAGCCAGATTAGCTGACGTCCAGAATCACTGCTGATTCTGAATCTACTCTCATCAGTAAAGAGCACCTTAAATAAAGATTTTGTGGTTGTAACCTTTAGAAATAGTGTTGGTCTTGACGTTTTGCACACCAGTGTATTAACAGCAGCCCCAAGTAGGGGAAAAAATTGATTCCTGCAGTATTTTTTATAAGCACGCGTAAAGTAGAGTAAATAAATTTGCTGGATTTGAAATATTGGTGGAGTAATGAAAGGCAGACATTGTGGTGATATTCGAGACATGAATGGAAAGAACAAAGAAGAAACGAACAGGAGAGAAAGGGGATTACGCTCTTGGTTAAAAAGAACCTAGTAGCTAAAGCAGAGCAACCAGTTGACGTGCCACACGATTAGTGTGGTAGAAGCACTGGTAAAACAAAGGTACTTTTAGTGTTAGTGATATGGTGAAAGGAATCTACAAACTTTTGCTACATTGGCAAAAACATATATCCTGGATTAAAATAAAAAGTAAAAAGAAAATTAACAGCCAATGTGTCTCCCTTCTCACTCAGGTAACTTTCCAGCTGACTATCTCCAAACTCTCCACTCAATTACCGATGGAGGTATCTTATTGGAGGAATTAACAATTTCTGAATAAAAGAAAGTTCCCAATCCAGTTTCAATACTTCTACATTTGGTCAATTTGGCTTAATTTGAATTTATGACCCTGGTACTTTGTAGACAGCCTTCTTTTGTGACGATGAAAGGAGTGCGCACAGGCCAAATGAACGTGTTGACTATAGTGTACAATTATACACAGTGCCCAGAGAGTAGCTGAGTTGGTGTAATCCCTATGCTGTCCACACCAGGTGGGAATGAACTGAGCTCGAATCCCATCGATATTTACAATTTATAACATTTATTTTGTTATATCATGAAGATTCCATGAAATGAAGCCAAATATATACGATTTAAAAACCTTGAGCATATGCAGATGTTGTGCGAAACCATAAACATCAAAACTTCCATCTTCCCACCGATCATTACTTCAGAAGGGGAAACAGTGAGGAAATGGGCTCAGCAGAACTGAGTTTGGTTTCGGCATGAATCTGCGTCTGCGCACTTGTTCATACTCTTTAATACTACCAGTACAATACACATTCACTCGCCTTCAAAAATAAGAAATGGCTGCATGCAGGCTAACATACAGTCAAGTATAATTAGTTACCAAATATTTTATCACGAATGTTTTACATTCGTCATAAACGTGTGCTGTTCAACAGTTGCCGATTGGCGCATTTGGTCATTAATTATCGATCCATCTCTTTGACCAACGTTCCTGTTGTTTGGGAGTTTCATTACTGAAAAAAGATCGTAGTAGATGATCTTGGCCAGGTGAGTACTTTAACACCTTCATAAATCTGTCAATAAGAATTAAATTATATTTCTTTTTCCTTTTCTAATTTCATTATTTTTTCACAAGTTTTATACCGTGTCCAGCCAGGGATATTATCTTTCTATTTCTAGGAAGATGGCATCAGCAATATACACTGAGTGATCACTGAATTATGACCGCCTATCTAATACTTCGTACGTTCTCCTTTTGTCCTCAGTACAGCAGCTATTCGACGTGGCATTGATTCAACAAGATGTCAGAAGCGTTCTGGAAGTATGGCCAACCAAGCTTTGGTAATGCGGTTAGCAATACGGGCATGGAGGTCATTGGCGTATCCAGACGCCTGATATCCTTTCCACAGTGTCCCACAAGTGCTCTATGAGATTGACATCGGGGGAATTCGGAGGCCAATTGATATGCTGGAAGTCAGAACTGTATTCCTCAAACCATTCCTGCACGAAAAGTGCCCGATGGCTCGGCGCATTGTCACCTTGGAAGACCCCATCGCCATTCGGGAAAAAGTGTAACATAGCGGGGTGTACACAATCAGCAAGCAGCTGACGATAGCGGAGACCAGTGATATGTTGTTCCACATGCACCAGGGGTCAAAGTTCCTGCCAGTGAAACATGCCCCATTCCATACAACGATCATCATTCCTGGTGTCACAGGAATGATGGATCAAGAGCCTCATGTCGTAGATGTTAAATCCGTGTACAACAATCCACGGTGTGGAGTAAATAACGTGACTCTTCCGACCAGCACATCTTCTTCCAGTCTTCTAACGTCCAACTTGCATGTTCTTTGCACCAGGCGAGTCTTTTACGCCGATGAACCTTGGTTAGGAGAGAATGCTGTAGGGGTTGCCTGGATTTATTAGATGACCGTATAGCCCATACTTGCGAGCGTGCGACGCATGTCACTACAACATGGGTTGGCCCATGTTGTATTGGGTAGTCAAATCTTCAACAGTGCTGCGCCTCTTCGCCTATAAGAGTCGTCGGGTCCGGCGCTCACCTCTAACATCAACCTTGCGCTGACCTTTGCAGTTTTGCCGTCGGATCGTTGTTTGACCATTTTGGCGCCAGTTCTGGTAACTACGGCGGCTCTAGAACACCCCACCAGTTCAGCCGTTTGGGAATTCGAGGCACTAGCTCGTCAAACACCCACAATATGTCCTTGATCAAAGTCCAATAAATCCTTCCTTTTACCCATCACGCTCGGAATTACCTACTGAACCTCTGACACCTTATCTATGCTACATAGGTCGACTAATTCCGCACTCTTTTACCTCACGTGGTCAACGGGTCGCATTCAGTTTTCATAGGGGTGGTCATAATTTAGTAATCACTCAGTGTATATCTCCCCATAATGAAGCCTCATTTGGATTGTGATCTTGGCTTTATAATAGATAGGGCACTTGTTATTTCCGATGTAGTTGTCTGCATCTAGTCTTTGGGACTTGCAGTTTGCGCATGTCGGTTGGTCCTTATTTTTGGGGCATATTCTGAAATGGTGACCCCGTTCTGCCCAGTGGCTATATGTTGGTTGGGTCTGGTTGCAATTGTGGGGGATGTGCCGGAAGTGGCAGCACCGGAAACAGTTGAGCACAGCCACGTACTCTTTGAAGCGGTGGCTGCCCCAGTTTATGAAAACTCTGTGTTTTTGGCTTATGGTTCGCCATGCCGTCAGAGCGGCTGGATAATCATTTGGTCCTTGTCTACTAAAATTCATCTAGGACAATATTCCACTGGAGGGGCCCCAGGACAGAGCCGTGTGGACAACCTCTGTGGATCTGTCGCGAGACCTGGCTGTAGGAAGTTCTTACTATGATTTTCCTCTGAGAAAGGTAGCTTCGGATGTAGTCACAAAGGTTGTTTGGAGGTTGGCAGTGCGGAGTCTGCCGAGGACTCTTGACCACTAAAGTGAGTCAAACGCCCCAACAAAGTCAATGAAGATGATTAAAAAGTATTTTTTTTTTCCGTGTTTTGTGCGGCTGTGATGATCGTTTGCAGAGCGTCCACTGTGGACAAACCTTTGCGGAATCTATATTGGTTTGAAGATTGAAGTTCGGCTGAGTTATAGTGGTTTTCAATACGTTAATGGATGAGGAGTTCCAATAGCTTGCTAAGCACAGTTAGGAGTGCAATAGGCCTGTAGGAGTTTGACTGGTCTTGTGGTTTGGTCGTGTTTTTGAGGATCAGTCTGACGTTTGCTGTTTTCCAGTCCATCGGGAATTGGCCCCGTTTGTAGACAGTTAAAGAGTCGCAGAACAGGTTATATTGTATTGTATTCTTGATGATTTCAGGTTCAAGAATGTCTAGGCCTGGAGATTTCCTTTGTCTGATTTTAGAGGCAGCAGCCCTGAGCTCCTCCAAAGTGAAGGGTAGTTCAAGTTGTTGGTTGGTATATGTCTCATTGTTATATGTCTCATTGTTGTTGGTTGTTATATGTTGCACCTGCCTTTGGGTACCTGGGTTTTTAAGATTGTGTCTAGGATTGTGTCATGTTTCCTTGGAGAGTTTTGGTTGATGACACTACTTCTCCCCTTGGAAGTTTATTTGTTATAATTCTATATAGTAATCCCCATGGATCAGTATTTCCATTCGTGGAGACGAGCTCCTCCCAGGACTTCTGCTTTATTTTTCTTATGAGCGCAGTATATTGATTACAGGCTTCCCTGTACTGTTTCCGTAGAACAGCTCCCTCCCTCTCCGACCAAGTCCGACGTGTGCGTTGAAATCTCCTCCGTTTTTGATTCACATCCTGTCGCAGATTGCGTAGATCCTGGTTCCACCAGGGTACTGCCTCTGGCTTGGGATTCTTCTTTCTGATGGCTATGTTGCTGGCGGTTGTTATGGCATTTGTAATTTTCCTTTGGTGGTAGTCCAGGTTGTGTGGATTTGTAATATCTTCTGGTGGATCCTGAAGGATGGTCACCAGAGTTTCTCTGGACAGCTCCCAATTTGCTTTGGCTATGGGTCATTAATCACATATCTTTGGGTCATTAATCACACCATAGGTTGCTGTGCAAGGGATGCCCTTATCCTACAGGTTATTCCTCTATGGTCGGATGTTATCCAGTCTTCATGCACGTTCCAGTCTGTGATGTAACCAGCAAGAGGTCTTGTTGCCAGGGTCACGTCGATCTATGATTCCCAGAGGGTGCTCAAGAAAGTTGCTGGGTGGTTGGGGTGGTTGGGATGGTTTGGGCTGGTTGAGTACGGTGAGGTGTGAATTAAGAGGAAATTCCTCTAGGCGTTAGCCGTTGCTTGTTCCACGCCGGTCACGCGTCTCACTATGCCACAGTCCAGAGCATCAGTTGGCATCTGTGGCAATTAGTATTTTCGCTCTTGGGAGTTCCATTAGAAGTATTGGATAGCTGATTGCGGGGAGTATGTCTTGTCCTGGTCTACAGTAGAGCGAAACAACATACAGTTCTCCAAGTAGGTAACCAGGTTGGCACAAGCTGCCCAGGGGAGAGCAGAGATGGGAAATTCTGGTACAGGTAATATCCTTGTTCCTGACTGTAATGGCCGCCTAGGGCGTATCTTCGTTTGTTTGGATCACTTTGTATGCCCTGACTTTTTTTGTGAGTGTATGGCTCCTGAAGCAGCAGGACATCCAGGTTCTACTGCTTCAGGAGCAGGACATCCAGGTTCTCTTCATCTGCCTTTAGCCTAATCTGCTCAACTACAGCTTGTGCCCTCTATGCATTGATTTGTAGAATTTTAAGCTCTTTTGTAATGGGTCTATTAGGCAGCGTACCCATAATCTACGCGGGTTTGGTATGTGCTCTTCGCCTTTTGGTAAATTGGGCATTTGCTGGCCCTTATGGAGTGGCTGTAGTCTATTTTTTGTGCCTTGCGGTTTGCACAGACTGGTTGAGCTATTTTGTTAGGACAGTTGGCAAATCCATGTCCTTTCTCCCCACAGTGGCCGCATGTCGACTCAGTCTGAGCACATGTGTGAGTAGTATGGCCGAAACGGCAACACTTGAAACACTTGGGGATAGACATATGCTCCTTGAATCTGTGGCTTCCCCAACAAATGAATATCCTGCTTTGTGTATTCAAGGTTTTCCACACCTTCGGGGCCAACTCAACGGCCCAGTTAAATTTGCTACCGTCCCTGGACTTGGTTTGGTTTTTAGGGAAGATGCGCATGTCTGAGCTGCAATCAGGAAAGCTCTCTTGTAGGTTCCTGTGGTTATATTTCTTCCCTTAGATTCTCCTGGGCCAGGTTTTTATCTGTGTCATAGATTATGATTGAGGGGCTTTTCCTTTTCGGGGCCTCCGCTACAAGTCCCAGTGTTGGTATTTTTTGATTGGTCATTAGGGTCTCTCCATCCTTTTTTGTCTCCGTTTCGATAATTATCCCTATGTTTCTTGTCTTTCGAATTGACTTGATTTTTATTGTTTTCAGATCTCCATTTAAGTTTGCAATAACCGAGTTCTTGATTTCTTCGCTCGTTTCTGGGAGGAAAAAAAAACTACCATGGCGTGAGAATGATTAACTCAGCCATGTTTTTGAAAGGTCCATAAAAATTACCGACTTCATCGAACTGAGGTCTTTTCCGTGGAGTGCGGTGAGTACAACGATTCTACCAACAGTGCCAACAACGATGGCATAAGAGCATAATCTTGAAATAATTTCATGATTTGTTCGCTGATTAATTTTCATTCCATGGTACCCGAATATAGCGCTCAAGTGCATATCTCGTTGTGGGGAGAGAAGAAGATCAAGCGTTTTTATTTTCAAGACATTAATACGATTACTGATAGATTCAAAATGTAGGCTGTAAGGAAAAAATACATTTTTTTCCTAATATTAGTTGAATAAATTTAAGCTGTTTTTTTTTATTTTTTTCTTAATAAATTGATGTTTGTTTTTTTTCTATGAAAACCAGGTTTATAATTTCGGGGATGTTTCCATCAATTTACAGCCAACAATTTTGATTCGAATTTTAAAATAATTCTTTCCATCGGTCGTACGATTTTGAAGAAGAGGAAGACGATTATTAAGTTTATTGAACTAATATTAGGAAGGAAATGTATTTTTCGGTATAGACCACTTTTTGGATCTACCAGAAATCGCATTCATATGTCTTTAAAATAAAAATTCTTGATCTTCTTCACTCCCCACAATAGGAAATGAATGCCCTTGACAGCTATGCTCAGGTACCACCGAAAGGAAAAAAGTCAGCGGTTAGACCGATGTGTACACCTGCGTTTTCGCTTGTGGTATTCGAATGAACGATGGGAATTTAAATATAAACGAAATTGCGTTCTGTAGACTGAACATGTAAATGTTTGTGCTTTGCATTCCAAGTGTACATCTCCTGGTAGTTTGAATTTGATTTCTGTTGCTAATGGGAACGCAATCAACTCTTCGCGTGACTTATTTTGCTTATGAATTAGCTCTGTTGCTACAAAAATTCTAGTGTTCATGCGGCTGTCCATGATAACTCCAAGGTTTAACGGTCGAAACTGGAAACTCCAACGCGACATTAGTTATGACTCAGTAGCAGTGGTAAGCAAGAACGTGTACAGGCATGTTTTGTTTTCGTTTGTGATATTCAAATGAACAGAAGAAATTTATAATAAAAGACATTGCATTCTGCTGGTTGAACTTGTGAAATGTTTGTGCTTCTAATATGTTTCTTCTTGGGAAAACAATGTGTAGTCTAGTGATGATGTTGACATGAAGATGCGCATGATGACATGAAGATGAGCAAAGATTGAAAAAATCTTAAAATGTACTTAAACTTACTCAGACAGACCGGCAATCAAATCCCCAAGAAAATAAAATCAGGAAATACCACTAATTTCATCTAGGGGGCAAAATATAAATGAAATTATTTTCACCCTCCTCACACAAGCCCCCGGCTTGAATCACAACCCAGAGGGCCGCCATTAAGGTCTTCAATACCCCTTCTGATACTACTAATGTCAACAAATGTAAGAAATGAATAATAATAGTGGAGTTTGATTCAGATTTTCGTTGGTTTGTATATATATTTTTTTATTTTTCTTACAGTTTTCTTAAACTTTCGTATTCCATCATTGAAGGTTACTTGAGAAGAGTGGTGAGCAGCAATGCCACATTTGCGGATATTCCATCCTGTAAGTTTGGTTTTTACCATTTTGTACAAAAATATTTTTTTACTCAAGAAAGTTTTAAAAGATTTCATTTCGTTAATATTTCATTGTGAATAGTGCAGCTGAAGGCGAATATTTGACCACAAATTTTGACCACTTTTTCACAAGCTTCACGAATTATACCACGTTTACTACGTGTTCTGTTAAAATGTTTTCAGTAGTATATTATCAGAACACTGTGATTTATCCTCAATTTATTTTTGTTATAGAGAACAGACTTTGCGAAATATAATCCGTTAACAAGGAGAACAAGTGGAATATTTGTGGATATGATAGATAAACTGTCTCGTTCAATGAATTTTACGTAAGTTTCACAATATTTGATTCTTAACCTAATAATTGTACTGTAAGTAATTGATATTTCAATCCAAATTCTCTGAAGACAGAAAGTAGAGCCATTAAAGAGATTAGTATTTCAGATCACTTCAACCCATCATTCAAAACTTAATTCAAAGTGAACATCAAAAGACAGAAAAATCCATAAAATGCTTGTGGGCACAGATGAAGGGATCATTCATAAATTGCAAAGGGAAGAGACAATCCACAATTCTATAATATTGAACTAAAAACATCGATTAGCCAACCATCTCTCACCCAATGTCGATCTGTGTACATCTGGTCCCCTCTCGACGTCACCATGGTTCAGATCTGAATAAGAGACGACATTTTGTTTTGATTAACCAACAGAATAATGCTGTATTTAAGGAAGTTCTGCCCAATGGCACTTGGGTCCAAATAACCTGGCCACAGAACTTGAACAATATTCCTTCCTCCTGCGAATGGATTTGTAAAGAGTGTTTGCGTGTTCAAGACGAACTACTTTCGTCTAACTTTTTTCTAAGCTATTCAATTTTTATACCCCATCACCTACTGAAATTCCAGCAGTATATATGAGTACTAAAAGTATTATGCTACTGAGATGTTAATGAAACTGCATGGTATTGCTAATGGAATCTTTCATTCTTTCATTCGCAGTTACAGGTTTAGATCTGGAGGAGGATATGGGATACGGCTGCCTTCGGGGCGTTTTACTGGAATATTCGGACTTATTGCGAACAATGTAAGTTGGTTAAAAATAATACTTGTACTTTTTATTTATTTATTAGATTTGTAGTTCTAGATACAGGTTTAGCATAAGGTTAAAACAATTAAGATACAGAACTAATAAGAGCAGAGAGGGTGTTTATCAAAATTAAGTTAGTGTGTCTAAGGAAATTTCGTAGAATTATATAATAAATATATCGGAAAAAAATTAAGTGTGAAGGATCAGTTGCATTAATTGAGATTTATCGTAGTACCTCTTTTATCGTTTGTTTTTATCTGTTTCTTGTTTTACTGACACCCTTCTCGATGAACCAGGTATCCGGGTCTGATTAATGAGGGTGGAGGTTCAGATATTTTGAAGTATTTTTTAAAAGAAGCGACACATAACGAAAGTAATAAGAAAATTCTAATTTTCTTATTGGAGAATTGGAGCAAACTGGAGTGATATCTTTCGAACAGATAGAGCCCATCAGGAAGAGATTCAATTGGCTTGAATATTGAAGTGTCATATATCTAAGGAGTCAAATTACCTTTCTAAGGTAGGTGCATCTAAGAAGGAGCCAATGATACCTTCTGGCATGGTCGATCAATAACATATAAATGAAAATTTATCCATTTTGAGTATGGGAGATCATAGTTAAAGAAGATGGCAAAGTTCAAGCACAAATATCTAGTTAGTGACACCGAGACCCTAGCCCTAGCGTATATTCGCTGAGGGTTTCAGACTAAAGGAGATCTATGAGGTAATTCAGCTTTATTAACTATTCAATTGAGGCCTTTGCAAGTATTGGGATGAAGCAGATACAAGACAGATGAAAAGGGATTGCTTCTACAGATTCGTAAGTACGTAGTACATACATAAAATAATTTTATTGCCAAAATGTATAATTCGATATCCATGGCCAGGTCTTGGCACTTACATGGTCATTGACAACAATATAGCCCGAACACTGTACCTCAGTCTCTTGCAGGGCCCAATCCTGTCCAAGAGTGAGTATAAAAGTAATGTATGTATACATACTATGAACTATACAAGAATAGCACTATTACAGCATGAAGGTGTACACCGTGCATTCTGCCTCAGTCTCTTGCAGGGCCCACTCCTGTCCAAGTAAAAAGTAAAAAAATTAAAGTGCAGCCATTATCAACCCACTGCAGGATGGAAGCCTCCTCAACAATTCATGTTGAGGGAAACGGACCATAATCTGCCACGCTGGTCCAGTGCGGGTTGGCAGATCGACCGTATTCAGCAGTCAGGGGCTTGAACCCCAGTCTACTCAAAGAGCGTGTGCTACTACACTCCCGCTCCTGACCACTCGGCTACGGGTCCAAGAGTGAGGTAAAAAAAAAAAAGATAATTTTTATTCGAGCTAAGAAACATACAGTATGGGGTGTCACACCTTGTCCGGAGAAGAGAAAAAAACCTATTAGCCAATGGCTCTTAAGTTCATTATCTAGATAGGGAAGAAAGGACTACTAAAAAGAAATCTTTAAGAGCCATTAAGTAGAAAGTTCACCCAAGAGACTTAGTGAAAATTCTAGTGCAATATCTTTACTCAGCATCCATCGTACTGTACCTTTGTGTAAAGTTATGCGAATCTTTTGCAAGATAGACCACAAAGATCGTAAAACAAAGAAGTAGAAATTCTGCATCAGTTCTGCAAAAGTTCAGCAATACCAAGGGAATGGATTTGTCCAGTCCTGGCTGTGAATACACACTCAATGGTAATTGTAACAACCCCGTCCGAAACGTGCAATGTCGCATAGTTCCCAGTAAGAAAAGGCGAACAGCTTCATGTGCTAGAGCAGTGGTCTTGTGGAAATTATGGGATGTTGTAAAGATATCTTGGAGTTTCAAAGGGCATGGTTGTTGAAACTTGGACGTAGGGTGGTTCCATATCAGAAAGGCCAAGTTTGTCGATTGCTCACTACCGACTGTAGTTAAGAATCAGAGTAATGGCGTCGAACGGCAAAAACTGCATCCTGGCGACAGAAGTGTAGAGAATTACAGATGATGGAAATTTTGCAACGAAGGAGTGAGACGTGTGGACGGCAAGAGTCATATATTCCTGAACAGTATAAAGTAGAGGGAGACACTCTAGAGTTCCTCGCTTCACTCCTTCAAAATAGAATAATCCGGCTTACTGTCCACGGCCAAACATACGAGCGATGTGTCTCTTCAGGCGTTCCACAGGGTGGTGTCTTATCCGGCCTCTTGTTTACAGCGCTTATCTCGCCGCTTGTTGAGTCCAGGCATGATACTCTATGTTATGCTGATGATATGAAACTCCTCACACTGATTTCTCCTCATGATAACAGCATCAAGTAACAATATACTCCTGGAATTTGCAAACTACCTCAACCAGTTTGGACTAAAAATAAATCCAGAAAAGTCTGAATTTATGATATTCTCATTAAAGAAAACGCCTTCCTATATTCAGCCAACACTATGCAATTCCCTTATTCCCATTGTCAAGAAACATACTGATTTGGGGGTTGTTTTTGATCCTATTTCGGGGTTACCTCTGCTTTGGTAACCATGGAAAAGCTGCTCACCCAGGCAGCTCGACTCCGATGGATGGCCAAACAGCATTTGCATTATATTAATGAAGTAACGACCACCAGAAGATATATAAAAAGCACGGTATACTCTCCGCTTCTATATGCTGCAGAAGTATGGGCATCTGCCGCCCCTAGCACAATTCTACCACTCTTTTCTACTGAGTTTTGGCTCTTAAAATGGGCCATAAGCAAACATAAACTTCCTTCACAGTTAAGGACAACTGAAATGGCCAGTTTGATAAAAATTCACAGGCTTCCCACGCTGATTACGGTGAAATGACTTACCACAACTGTAAAAATGATCACTGGAAAGATCACGGCACCATCATTCTGGGACCTGTGCTCTTGGAGAGTCCCTCAACCTTCCCTCAGAGCGACTCCAACTCCGTGCCCACATCTCAACCGTCTCCACCTATCCGATAGGTTTCTGCCATATCAGCTACTTTCATGTGCCCAGTCTTTGGATGCTGACCTTAATAAGTTTTTCTGTGATAAGGAGTACAGACGTCGCATCCTTAAATTGTACTTCCCTGTCCCTGATCCTTCTCCTTGAAGCTCGCCTTAACGCCGCAATCCAGCAATGCGACATGAAGATGGCTTACCAACCAACCTTGCAGTTTTCCACCTCTTTGTACATTGTGATGTTTTTAATTGTATTATACTTTGAGTGTTGAGCTGTATTTACTTTTTATTCGTTCACATATGTATTTTTATATTTAATTTATTAATTACAAACGTTCCCATTTAAATTTTATTAGTGTTACACATATTTCGCAGATATATATATATAATTAAAATTACGTGTATTAATTACAGAAATCATAAAAATTAATAAACATATAGTAAATGAATTTGCATGTTTATATAAAATGAATTGTACAGTAAAACCCGGATAAGAAGTTCTCGCATAAGAAGTTTTCCCTGTACTATGTTTGGTTTCTTAAGTCTCAATTTCACCTCTATATATTGTAATTTATTATTTCCCCGCGTAAGAAATTTTCCACATAAAATATTTGTGATAAAAAGGTTCTAAATCTCCAGTCCCTTGGAAAACTACTTATCCTGGTTCTGCTGTGTATAGTTTAAAGATAAGGATATTTAATAGAAAGGAAGAGTAATTTTTGAACAAATTATTTCTTCTGTTTTTCGTGTTTAAGAGAGCTGACATTGGTTTGGAACCATACTATCCAACATATGATCGCCACCTTGCAGGAGAATTCACCCATCCATTAATGAACAAGGAATGGCTCATGGTAGGGAGAACTGTGGAACGATTTTCAGATTTCCACTCACTTTTCAGGATATTTTCTTCTCAGGTGAGAGAAAGTGTTCTCCTGCACTCATTTATATTTAATGAATTTTTTTATATATAGGCAAAACAAAGAACAAGTGGAGAAAAGTTAATTTTAATGCACTTTCAAATACTTATATTATTGACAATCGATTATAGGAATTTTGCAGTAATGTAATGTATTAGGCTTTTGTAAATCATGAAGAATTTGTTTCAGGTGTGGATTCTATTACTCGTGGCCCTGATTCTTATTACTATGATCAGCGGGATCATTGAGAAGTTGCAGCAATCTGAGAGTTCGTCTAAAGTTAATTTGTACTACAGATGGATGGCCAATGGATTTAACTACGTGGACCTTCTTTTGTCCCAAGGTAAGTTGATTTTAATTTGATTATCTTGTTCCGTTACGAGGTACCGAAGAATACTTTCCATCTTGCCAAGTTGTTTCTTCAGTTAAGTCTTTCCCAGTGTACCTTTTAAAGAAGGTTTCACAAGGGATGTATTTATTGACTATGATAACGAAATGTACCTCCCTTTGTCGTCAGAAAAACGAGTTTTGAATTGGTGTTATGCCATGTTTACCGGAGCAGTGGACCATTGGTTTTCTCTCTGAGTTAGAAATTAGTATTTTAAATTTACTCGGGAAAAGAGACAAGTTTCAAATGGGTGACTTAAAAGCCTGTGCTGGAACAGACGTGCAGATCTCTTTGTGCTCCCGAAAAGAGTTCTCTTTGCTATAAGTCATCGGAAAGGGGCTCCTTGATCAGGTTCCTTCTAATACGTGATAATACCTGTCCTTAGAAAGAAATAATGAATTTATATAAGAACAAAATTTAAAAAGTTGAACTTTATTTATTATATTTATTTTAATTGGGACCTATGTTTATACAGTTATTGTGCATTGACTTGACATTATTATACTTACAACAGAATAATTATTATAATTGCAATTATAAAAATTCAATTGTATGCTAATTAAAATACCTGCCTCCAAAATACGGGTAAATCACAAAGCAAAGGCACAACGCGAACATCGCAAGCGTATTCTCTAAGTTTACTGTTAACATTATACCTCAACTGCAACAAACAGAATGCCTGGATGAGACAATTCTGAATCAAGGTGGGAATCCTCTTCATGTCGCATGGCCAGTACAGCAGCTTCTCCGCCATCACTTTACTGCAGAAAGAGTCGTTTGTTTCCCATTGAATGGCCACCACATTCACCTGATCTTACAGTGTCTCTAACCTGGCTGTCTTAAAGGACAACGTAACGCAACATGTGCGGCCAGATATGTTGCATTCTACAGTGGAGCCCATTGTGCATCGAATGCAATTTATGGTCCAGAACAATGGTAATCACATCGAAAACCAACTCCACCATCAACGACCATCGGGAGTAAACTGTGAGTGAGTTTGTTGCTGTAAAACCATTTCCTCTGGCAGTTTACTTCAGTTTCTTTCTGGTTTTTTGCAGAGCACAAATAACAATTTGTAATTTCATTAAGGTTTGTCTTTCTCTTTTTCTCTAGGGAGGTTTCAGACTTTCATCTTAGGCTCTGCAGACTGTGATCTTGGGCTTTCCTTTCTGGTTTCCTTCTTTTGCTACCCCTCGACTCTGCTTCAGATAATTTTCCGAAACTCTTGGCTAGTTAGGTCTGGAAATCTTGATCTCCTGGACCTCCTGCTCTGAATACACAACTCCTCCTTCACTATGGATCACTCAGATGTACCTTTCTCCAAGCGGTCGTTACCTTTCATGGTTCACCTAACTGTCTTTTATAACTTTTTTGCTATTCATACTTGAACTCCCCTTTACATGCTGCTCATACCTATTTTTCCCCTTACTATCTCAGGCCCTTTTTGCACTCCCTTCATTTCTGCACTGCCGGATTTAATTTTTTTCGCTCTGTCTCCACGATCACTCTTTTAGCCACTTCTCTCCTCTTGCCACTCCTGTCTTCTCTTCACACTGACCACCCATAACTTTTTCTCTGTCGTCTGAACCTCCTCCCATAAGACTCACCACCAATCCCAAGAATTCTTCTGATTTTCCGTCATTTCTATTTGCTAAAAATTAACCTTAAACTTTTTCCCCCGTGTGCAATCCAAGTCTTGTTTCTCTATTTTCTTGTCAAGTTCTCAGAGGAGCACAAACTTTTCATGTCTGCCGTCGTCTCCCAGGAAAGCCATTTTCGTGTTTTCACATTTGAAAAATGTTGTGAACATACCAAAAGTCGCCACAGTGACCTGGTCTTTTCCTATCCAAACGCTAACCCATCGGGACTTATGTCTAGATGCCATATAGATCAAACGTTTCTTAATCACTCGCATTTCACTGTCCCATTGTTCTCTTTGCAGTAACCCTTTTCCACATGTTCGCAAGATTTACCACAAGATTTACCATATCAAAGAATAATTGATTTGATTGAATAATTGAATTGATTTAGTGAAGTGATATTTTTGATTTTTGCAGGAAGTTTGTTCCAGGTTTTAGCACCTCTGTATTTTATGCTATTCTGACCTATGGTTTTTCTGAAAAGCGGAATCTTCAGGTTGGCCTCATTTCTTAGATTGTATGATATTTCTTCTTCGTCTGTGGTTATGAAAAAGGATATGAAGAGAGGGGGAAAGTCTGCTGTCTTCATAGAATTGTAAACAAGGATCGCCTCGGCTTTCTGCAATAGCTGGTAGATGCTGAGGAGTCTCATTTCCTTGTATGTATCGCGAACTAACCGATGCGTTCCAGGGAAGACCCAAAATTGAACGAACGCATCGATTGGGAATGGAGTTGATTCTCGCGAGGTTTTCTTGGCTGGTGGTACCCCATGAGATGATTCCATAGATGAGGTGTGGCTGAATTAAAGAAAGGAATACTTGTCTGAGAAGAGAGGGTGACACCCAGGCAGAGGCCCTGGCGAGTATTCCCGCTAGTGACGAAGTTTTCTATCGTAGGGTTATCATTTGTTTTGCCCAACTTAGCTTATCATCCAGCCAAATTCCCAGAAACTTGGTTTCATTCACCCTTTCAAGTTGTTTTTCTTTGTATGTTACGTCTAAATCAATATTTAGTGGTTTGTTTTTCGTTCTAAACACCATGTATTTTGATTTTTCTGGCTTCAGTATAAGCTGATCCTTTTGAAGCCAATTATGCATCACAAAAAGCAAGGCAGAGATTTTGAGTTGGAGGTCATTAGGGTCTTTAGCTGTGATTAGGATGGAAATATCATCGGCATACGCTACTAGGTGAAGACGGAAGAAGAGAGAGGAATTCATCGATGTAAAGAACAAATAGGATAGGTCCAAGAAGTGAGCCTTGAGGTACTCCCACGGAGAAATAACAGATGTCGGAGTTTGATTGATTTGTTCTTACGACAAACGGCCGATCGGTAAGATAGTTTTCAAGGAGAAGGTTAATTTTCCCTCTCAAGCCTAGATTATTGAGTTTGTTAAGTAGAATATTATGGTTTATGCAATCAAAAGCTTTAGATAAGTCAAGAACAAGTGCTATAGCATAGTGACCCTTTTCAAGAATATCAATGATCCTTGAGCAGAAGTCAACAATTGCAAGATCAGTGGATCTTTGAGAGCGATAAGCATACTGTTGTTGATGGATGAGCTGATTTTCTTCAAGAAAACTCATGAGTCTGCTATTAAGAAATTTTCAAATAATTTTTCAAAAACAGAGTAGATCTATTGGGCGAAAGTTATTGATGGAGTTACAACGGTTTCCCTTTGGAACAGGGATGATTATTGCTTTTTTTTAATTGAGGAGAGAATTTACCAGATTGAAAGGAAAGATTGAATATATACTTCAGTGGCGTACGAATTGAGCTAAGGACCTTTTTCAGCAGAGACGGACATATTTCATCAAAGCCAGGGGTTCCCTTTTCTTTCAATTGATTCCCTGCTTCTAAAATCTCTTGATCTAAAATGCCTTATCGACTTAGCCAACTGTTTAACATTTTCATGCAGCTCCATCTAAGAAGTGAATGTTGAAATATTCTCGTTTGTACTACAAAACTAGCTCGTGCCGTTAAAACAAAAAACCGTTCGCAATTTTTAAATTTTAACAACTTTGTGCACACATAGGAAGAAATAGCTTCAATTTTTAACTAATCCGGGCAGATTAAGTTAACCTATCGTTCACACTGACCGTTGAAAGAAAAAAGCCTTCCGTATTAAATATATAGACACAAACAACATACAAAATTGTCTGATGTTATGATAGTGAATAAATAAAAACTATTCTTTGTTTATAAGTACTTTCACGAGCTTAGCTGCTATTATAATTCTCAAATAGGTATTACTTTCTTCATTATAAACAGGGAAAGCAGAACCGAGAAAAAGCACGAGGTATGGAATTCCAAGCCACATCCTTAACTTCGTGTGGATGCTCTGTGCAGTTGTTACAATCATGAATGTGTTCAGAGGTTTGCTGACATCCCAACTGGCTAACAGAAAGATTGTTCCTGAAGTAGAAAGCCTCGAAGACGTGGTTAAGAAGCCACACATGATTCCTTTAATTTTCAGAGGAAACATATACGAAGAAGTTTTTCGGGTTCGTAGTCTTTTTATTTATTTATCATTACGCTGTCTATTCACTGTTTACCCTACTCACGAGAGGATATAGAAATGTTTTCCCCCCTGACATTATTCCGTATATTCTAGGAACTTTCTCTTCTTTTGACTGTAATGTATGCTGGAAGTTTCATTCCTCTTAATCTATTGTTTCATTTGTTACAGAAGTGAATTGTTCGCAGCTTATCATTCTGGATAAAGTTGAATATTGATAATTTGGTATATCTTTTCCACTTCTCATTTCAAAAGGAAAACGTGTGCACAGGTCGGAAATCCATATATCAAGAAACTATCGAAATAGATCGAAAGAGGAAAGACAATGAGAAAGAAATATGAAGTTTTATGCACTAGGGTTACTCCAAATAGAACACACCACAGGCATCATGAATATACACTGAGTGATCACTGATTTATGACCACCCCTATGAAAACTAAATGCGACCCGTTGACCTCGTAAGGTACGAGAGTGCGGAGTGAGTCGACCTTCGTAGCATACATAAAGTGTCAGTGGTTCAGCAAGTAAGAAAATTCCGACTATGATGGGTAAAAGGAAGGATTTATCGGACTTTAATAAAGGAGAGATTTTCCGATCTGGACGAGCCGATGCTTCGATTTCCGAAACGGCAGAACTGGTGGGGGTGTTCGAGAGCCGCCGTAGTTAAAGTGTACCAGAACTGGTGTCAAAATAGTCAAACAACGGCCCGACAACAAAGATCAGCGATATGGTTGATGTTAGAGGCGAGCGCCGAGTCCGACAACTCGTAAAGGCGAACAGTCGCAGCACTGTTGAAGAGTTGCCTACCCAATACAACATCGGCCAACACTGAACAATATCTGGCATTAACATGCGTCGCACGATCGCACGTATGAGCTATACCAGAAGACTAAACCCTACGGCATCCTCTCCTAACCAAGGTTCATCGGCGTCAAAGACTCGCCTGGTACAAAAAGAGCATGAAAGTTGGATGTTAGAAGACTGGGAGAAGGTGTGCTGGTCGGATGAATCACGTTATTTACTCCACACCATGGATGGTCGTGTACGGATTGGGCACACAACATGAGGCTCTTCATCCATCATGCATGGTATCAAAACTGCAAGCCGGTGGAGCCCGTTGTATGGTGTGGGGCATGTTTCACTGGCAGGAACGTGTACCCCTGATGCATGTGGAACAACGTATTAGTGGTCTCTGCTATTGCCAATTGCTTACTGACTGTGTACACCCCGCTATGTTACACATTTTCCCGAATGGTAAAGGTGTCTTCTAAGATGACAATGCGCCGAGCCATCGGGCACTTGTTGTGCAGGAATGGTTTGAGGAACACAGTTCTGACTTCCAGCATATCGATTGGGCTCCGAACTCTTCCGATATCAATCCCATAGAGCACTATGGAAAGGCATATCAGGCTTCTGGATAAACCAATCACCTCCATACCTGCATTGCTAACCGCAATACACATAGCTTGGTTGGCCATACTTCCCGAACGCTTCCGACATCTTGTTGAATCAATATCACATTTTATTGCTGTCGTACTGAAGACGAAAAGGAGGACTTACGAAGTATTAGGTAGATGGTCATAATTCAGTGATCACTCAGTTTATAAAAGTCCTCAGGGATAGTACAGTTAATAAAATGGCTAATTTCCCAAAATTCTATGGAAACTTCTGATAAGCCTAAAAGGACTACATGATCTGTTAAGCCTATTTAATCTATACAGTACGTTTAAGCCTACATAATCAATTATGCATGTTTCAGCTAAAACTCGCACCATAGGCAACAACTTGGATTTGATCATGAAAGTGTGAGCAGACTTAGCATATAGGATAAACTCGTTGAAATCTAGAATCGATGTTGTTTCATTAGTCTGTCTGTGATTCTTTGTCTACACAAAGTCCTTGTCAATATAGTGGTTTCGCGATGTGGCACCATTCGGTGATGCCATGGTTCGATCCGGATTAAGGGGCTGGAAAAATTTCTAAATTGCCCTTCAAATGCAGTAGTTAAGAGTTCTTAGGGGAAGGCAATAGAATTCTCACCCTTCTCGGCCCGAGAAGAGACATGAAAATTCAGACTTTGTCAGAAATTATACACTCCATAGCCGAGAGGACTAGAACGGGAGTGAGTGCAACAGCACACGTTCTTTGAGTCGACGGGGATTTGTCCCTTTGCCGGTCGATCTGTCAAACCGCACTGGTCCACAGAGTAGCAGATTACGGTCCATTCCCTAAAATTGCTTTTCGAAGAGAGCTGTTTCCTGTTCGGTTCCCAATGGCTACAAACTTATTATTCACTTTATTACTATGACTGAGAGCATATCGCTGATGTCTCCAAATCCTAACCACACGCGCCAAATGAAATAATCCGCTGATTAGATCTGCCTGATCTTAAATTTGAATTCCTATATCCGCAAGTGGATTTGTGATTTAGTTGGTTACGTAATGTACCCTCAATCCATATGGATGTTTTTGTTGTAATAGGGTTTTAATAGCATCAACGAGTGAGACCAAGAAATTTATTTTGTGTAAATTTCTTGGGTTGTGTGGTCAATTTGCTGTTTGATGGACGAAAACCACAAATTCCTACAAACACCATTTAAAAAACGCAACTCTTATTTTTCAAGTAGAACTATTTCGATTTAAATTTTCTTTAAACTATTTTTACAATATATTTAATTAAAATTTCAGGCAGCTACCACTGATGTCCACAGAACATTGTGGAAAAGAATGGAAAACGAACCTCCATTAAGGAATCAAGACTGGGTGGACTTTCCAAAAGCGCAAAAAGGCACTCACGTGTTGATTTACGACGAGGTAGGAGCTCTCAAAAAAATTTCAGGGTTGAAGGCGAAGCAGAACGTCACGTGCAATTACCATATTGGTAAAGTTCCAGCTTCAGAATTTATGGGAGTTGCAATTATGAGAAGAGGCCTTCCTTCGGAGATCAAGGAGCGGATAAATCTTGGGTAAATATTCTTTTAAGTATGAAGACATTCACCTTGTTCTTCAGATTAGATTAATGAACTTATCAATAAGCCATAATGCTGAAAAAATGTACGTTAAATCCATGCACCGTTAATTCAGGAAATGGAAAGTTTTGGCATTTAGAAAAAATTTCCTTTCTAATTTCCATTAATTTTAAATTCAATAAAATTGCACTCTCGAAAGAGTCTGTAATGAAAACAATACTTAGATTTTCAATACTCTAAAATGCGAATATTTACATCTATTTGCAATTTACTTTCGGATATTTGTTGTTATATTTGATAGGAAGTCCGTCTTAATTCAGTCATCTGTTGTAGGAATTAATACAATGGTTTGCTCAGTTTAAATTTTAAAAAAATATGAATAAATAAGATGAAATCAGGTGTGGTTTAAGCCCAAAACAATTAAGCTTTTTATACATCAATATGTGTTGTGTCTGTAAATTGCTTTTGATCCCTAATAGTAATCTCTCAGTTGGACGAATTGCCTCTTCCATCCAGTTTGGGCAGAAACGTTATTATATCCACTGTGCTACACGCGAGGGCAGTTGGGGTTAAATGTAAAAGTGGTGTTAGAATTTTTTGTCAGAGAATGCCAAGTTTATTGTCAGTACTATCATGACGACGAATCCATTAATCAAATATCCCATTGAGAAGTTTAAATCTGGGAAGAAACCTCGGTGTTCAAATTTGTCTCAGATAATCCTCTAATTTTGGTGATGATCCTATTAGAACGCGAGGTTACTTTCACGGTTATCTTCTTTTTGAATTGCAATAAAAATGCAACTGATGGCATTAGAGGTGTCTATAATATCATTTTCCCCTTGTTTCTTTTGAGTCTGTTGTCCTTTTATTGCATTCTAGAGATATACTCATAAAATTGTGATAATAATTCTTTGTACATTTCAGGATCACTCGTTTATTCCAAGCTGGAATGCATATTCGAATTAAAAATCGATGGCATATGAAATGGAAGCTTTGTGATAGCTTGTCCCAAGAAATGAGCTACCAACTGACCCTTGATAATCTGATTCCGGTGTTTTCTATGTGGCTCATAGGATCACTCAGCTCTGCTTTTGTGTGCGTTGTAGAGTTGATAGTTGGGAATGTGTTAAAGAGGAGAAGAGCAAGAGTACAGCACGCCCTATTGCCATCCCCACAACTAATTAACCAGTGAAAGCAGCTGCAAATTTAAGTCATCATCACTTAGCTCTCTGCTTCTTCACACCAAATATAAAGATAGCAGAAACTATATTAAGGTACAACAAAATATCTTTTAATAAAATAGCCATTAGTGTACACATATTAATAAGTACAATATATATTGTGAGCAATTTTTGAATCTGATACTTAAATTATGCCACACTTCTATCCAAATAAATCTCTTTTCAATTCCACCTAGGTTGTCTCGTATTACTCTCCTTTCAGAAGAAGAAGAAGAATCTTTATTGCAACGATTAGAATCATAATTTACATAATATTAGTTGCAGCAGCCCTTAACGGCATAGCGGCCAGGTGTTAACATGGACCAAAATTAACATGGACCAAACAGAGACCAAAATACATAAATAAATAATTGAAATGATAAGTGCAAAAAAAGTACAGGAAAATGGAGAAATAACTTTAGTATACTACATATATAGAACATTATGTGAGTGTACAATCATTTGCTTCACAATACATACAATAAGGATATACATTGAAGTGCATAAATATGTACATAGTTCTTTGGGTTAAGAATATACATTTCTCAAGAAACAAATTATAATAGTAGTAGCCTTGGCTACCCCACTGAGTATTCCTTTCCTATATCGCTAAAGAACTTACTTATTGAAGTTAACGTCTAGGTCCTGGACTCCAGCATCTGCTGAGGAAGAAACCGGTCAGACAGATGAAGGCATCTTTGCAGAGGACATAACTGCGGGATTGCTCGTAGACGTGCCGGTGGGATCCTCCGTGCACGGTTTTCCCAGAAGGAGGGTGAGAAGATGAGACCGGTCATGAGTTTGACTGTTGTGACAAGCCTTCTTTCATTAATGAGTCACTTGAACCTTGGGATGTTAAGTGCATTGGCCATATCGGGAGCTGTGGAGGCAAGCTCAGTTTGTGGCACGCCCACTTGAGAAGTCAGTAATCCGATGAGAAAATTGGTTTGATGGCAGAAGGAGATGCAGATGCCCAAATCTCCGCAGCATGGAGAAGTGGTGGTTACACTATCGTTGAGATGTATTTCACCATTGTGGATTTGTCTGTTACATGGTGCAGTTGTTGCTTACATATCCATCTCAGTCTGGCGGCTTTTGTAAGGAGTACGTCTAAATGCTGGCCGAAAAGAAGCTTCTGATCGAAACTTATTCCTAGGTCAATGTGATGTTGGACAGGAGAGATGGGGGCTTCATTGAATATGGACTGGAAGGTGGATATCCATCAAATCTATCAAATTTATTTACTCTACTTTACGCGTCACTATAGAAACCCTTGAAGAATCAATTTTTCCTCTCCTTCCACCCGGTTGTTAATCTATTAATAACTGTTTCCACCTTCACCCGAACTACAATTCGATTGGTTTAATTTCGATGTTTGGATTATTACCAAGGAGACACATGAAATGCAGTTAGGAAAAAATTCTAATGTTCTTTTGGTCCATTAATATGACAATTTCGTGTGTTCCCAGCAAATGATGAGTTTAAAAAAATGTTACGCCACGATTCTGAAGTAGTTCAGTTCGGGACTTTCTTTCATTTTCAAGTAATTGTTTCGATTTAACATGAAAAGAAAGAGATGTGTGCGTGTGAAGGGACACAGGGTTGGCTAATTGTTTAAATACATTTTAACTTCCAAGCAACAACTCAATCGATGTCATGATATATTTCTACCTGACAGTATATGGAAATATGTTTATTAAAATTTTAAATGATTCGAGTTTGTATAGTTAAGACTCAAAACAGTAGTCATTGCCATAAACTCATAAATATTTTGTTCATATCCAGCCAGTTCCTAAAAAAAATTCAAATTATTTTATTAGAATCACCCAGAATTTCTTCTTCTATATAACCATTTATGCAATGTTTCTGAAAATTGCGTGTGTTCTCTGCTGACAGTTCAAGGGTGATCAACCCTCGCATCCAGTTATCATCCCATCGCACTTATACTCTTTCTAAAGTAATGGAGAAATCAAATAACCACTAACTCTTAAACTATCTAAGGAAACTTTCCATCTGATTTACGATTTCCAGTATGGATACCTCATGCTCGTGACAGTTCATAGTCTTTTGATCGTGTTTTACATAAAGGTCTTCTAAACAAGCTTCCATCTTATGGTTTGCCAACTGATGTTCGTAATTGGGTATTCAGTTTACTCTCTAGCTGCTCACTGAGGGTATGGTAGATGGCTCTCTGTCTTAAACAATAACCTAATGACTTTCTTCCATTCACCGGAAATATTATTCATAGTTTTGCTGATGATAGCACATTACATTCCACCTTCCAGTTTAAGAAACTTTTCCCTGCCCAATATCTACAAATTCTCGAATATCCGCTGTCAAATTCTTAAATGCTGATCTCCAGATAATTCTCCAGAGAGGCTAAGATAATTTAGTTGATATCAATCCTTTAAAA
Source organism: Mastigoproctus giganteus (assembly GCF_048544385.1). Classification (NCBI taxonomy): domain Eukaryota; kingdom Metazoa; phylum Arthropoda; class Arachnida; order Uropygi; family Thelyphonidae; genus Mastigoproctus; species Mastigoproctus giganteus. Next base: position 19,526,202 of record NC_143575.1, read on the forward strand.
TTCAAACCGGTCTTATATCTCGCAAAAATGATTCTTCTGCTCCTTTCCTTATCTTCAATGCCCTTCCGATTCCTAGGCAAGATCATATACACCAATGAGCCAAAACACTATGACCATCGAGTCATTATGCGAATCGAAGCAACTGAAGGTGAACTACGGCGCATTCGCGGGTCGGGGACACGGTATAAAAAAACACCTGACACTGAGCTTCGTTAATCAGTGTTACTCTTGTTCTTCAGATGGGAAAGGCAGCTCTGGATCAGAACATATCCAAAAAAAAAAAAAAACTTCTTATTTTAAGGCCGCCAGAATAATTAAATTCATCTGCCGTGCATTGTGCATTTTGTGTGTAAATTTCGTGCGTTCTCTGGTCGATTTGCCAGGTCGAAAGTTTGAACAACATTGAAATGGAAAGCCTGCAGCAACTTTTTGCTAACTTCTGTCCTCCACTTACCTTCCCTGATTCAACGATAACAAACACCACACAACCTCTAATCGGTTACTCACAGTAGGATAACAAGAAAGCTAGCGTTGTTACTGGCCTACTGTGCGGTAGAAACCTCAAGGTGTTGTCCAGCATATAACTCTAAATTATCCATTACTTAAACGCATACTAAATTGGTAAATCTTGTTTTTACACTGTTAACAGAAACGGAAAACTAGAGAGAAATGTTTTGATTCTGAAAGTTAGTTGTTATGATACTTGTCCAGGCTGTTTGGAAGCTACATTTTTGAGAATCTGAGAAGAAAAAGCTAGACTCTGCAACAAATCTTGAGCTGAATACAAGTAAGGTAAAAGTGAAACTTAGCTCAATGAACAGTCCCACTTATCTCAACTCTGAATGCGTCAGGCAACTTCTGAATGTTACTGAACCCGTTTCATCATCCTTAAAACCACCGACGGTTGCCAATAAAATTAAACTGCAGTCAGACAAACGACCTTGCCACAGACGCATTGTACCATGTCCAATGGCATATCAGAGAACACTAACAGAACCTGATGTACGCAACTGGAATGTCCACGGTAATAATTCAAATAACCATCAGCTGCGGGACACTTTCTTCACCTGGGTTTTGCTTATCATGATTCATGATTATGATTCAGCCAGATCTCTCATAATGAGTTCTATGCTGATTGCAAAGCTGATGATGAAGCCCAGTGGTAATGATCGAAATAGAGTTAGTAGACGGAAATGTGTAAATTTGATGCGTTTATTTCAGTCACAAGTTGTCCGACCGCAGGATCGCATTTTGGACAGATGTTATTTGATTATTGGATAATCTCGAAAAATGCAGGACACAGTCATAATGAAAAAACCCAGAAGAGCTGCACTTTCCGTCTATCATGACACATTCAAAGTCACTTAATCTTTCTAATTGCCCTTCTCGTGCTGAATTCCAAGAAAACAGCAACTCTACTTGGCTACCCATTACAATTTTATACCAGGACAAAAAGAAGCGATGCTCGTTTTTTTTTTAATGTAAATCCTAAACACGAGAGGTATTAGAACCTATAGTACTTAGTACCGTGCTTGGGTTGGAGATTGAGAAGACGAAAAAAGATATTTGTTGACATTGGACTTGAACTTCTGTAGATTGTAATTTTCAGGAAATACGTATGAAGGAAGGTTGTTCCAGAAAACGGCAGTTGAATGAATAAATGAGGAAGATGAAAAGTTGGTTCTGTGGGTTTGAAGTTGGACAGTAAATGGATGTTGGCTGGTGGCGGCACGTGTTCGGACTGTTTTGAAAGAGAGAGCGGGAATTATAGAAGCCAATTCAGAAGAACAGTGCTCATGGAAGTATCTGTAGAAGAGGCATGCAGCAGAAATAGTACGTCTATGAGACAGCGAGTGGAGAGACTCTGTTAGAGATGAGTCATTAATTAACCTAACTGCCCTCTTCTGAATGGAATCAAGAAGCCTGAGAGAGGTTTTGGGGGGCACCACCCCAGATGTGGGAACAATATTCCATGGCAGGGCGGATTTGCGATTTATACAGAGTGTGCAGCTGTTTGGAAGAAAAGTAAAAGCGAGAGCGAAAGAGAAAACAAAGTTTTTGAGATGCAGAGGAAGCAATATTTTATGATGTGCTTGTGCCAAGAGAGATTAGATTTTTCTCTAATTTTCTCTCAGATATTACAAAATCATCTATGTCCCTGCTAGAGTTTTAAAAGTTGTTGAAGATAAAAGAATATATTTGTTGACGTTAGACTTGAATTGTAGTAGATTGTAATTTGCAGCAATACGCATGAAAGAAAATTAAAAGAATAAATGAGGAAGAAGAAAAGTTGGTTCTGTGAGTTTCAAGTTGGAGAGTAAAAGGATGTTGACAGGTTGCAGCACCTCTTCGGAGTACTTTGTAAGAGTGAGAAAGAATGAGAATTATAGAAGTCAACTCAGAAGAACGCTCCACATAAGCTATCTATAGAAACGGTATGCAAAAGAAACAGAACGTCTATGAGAGACTGTTAGAGATGGGTCATTAATTAACCTAACTGACCTCTTTTAAATGAAATCTAGAAGCCTCAGAGAGAGAGAGAGAGATCTGGGGAACACCCCGGTGTGGGAAATATGTTCCATGATAGGGCGGGTTTACGATTTGTGCAGAGTGAACAGCTGTTTGGAAGAAAAGTAACGCCCAGGGCGAAAGAGAAAACCTAGTTTTTTAGATGCAGAGGAAGCAATGTCATGTGCTTGTTCCACGAGAGATTTGAAGTCAGGGTAATCCTAAATAGAGAAATATAATCTTGCCTAGAAATCGGAGTGTCATCAAAGATAAGCAAAGGAGCAGAAGAATCCTTTTTGCGAGATATAAGACAAGACTGAGTTTTAGAAGAGTGAAATCAGCTAAGTTATAATTTCCCTGGAGAATTACGTGAAGATCAGCATTTAAGGAATATGTAGCAGGTATTCAAAAATTAGAAGATATTAAGGCTGGGCGAAGTTACTCAAATTATAAAGTGGAATGCAATATGCCATCATCAGCAAAACTAAGGACAGAATTTCCGGTCAATGGAAGAAGGTCATTAATATACAGTACAAGTGGAAAAGTGTGCGAGAAAGAATTAAACCTCGGCCACACACCAGGTTTAGTGGAGCACATAGAATACAGAGCACCATCCACCATCATCGCAGTAAGCAGTCGGGGAGAAAACTGAATACCCAATTATAAAAAAAACCGTTGGCAAACCATTTAAGATGGAAGCTTATTTGGAAGACATTTATGCCAAATACGTCCAAAAGCCTTTGAAATGTCAAGATAAAATAATTGAGTTTCACCAGACTATCCTATTCATTTTTGTACAGATAGGTAACATAATCCAGAACATCATCAGTGGATTGACATTAACGAATCCATATTGGTGATCAAATGGAAGGGTTATAGACAGTTTAAGATTTGACGGTAAATTGAATTCTCCGTTAGGAAAGAGTAGAAGTAAGTTCATTGGGTTGATAACTGGATGAGAGGGATTTGTCAACGTTTTTTTTGGAAGGTAGCTGGATATGAGAAAACTATTAATGAGTTTAGTCTAATGACTACACTCATTAATATTTTGAGCCTTAATTATACAAACTCAAATTTTACTACTTTGAGCCTTAACTATACAAATTCAAATTATTTAAAATTTTTAATAAACATTTTTCCACATACTCACAAATATAATTACATCATGAAATCGATTGAGTTGTTGTATCCACAACTTGGACAAACAAAGTATTGAAGAACCCTGTGCCGTCACATGCACACATTTATTTCTTTTTAATGTTAAATTCAAAACTTTACTTGAAAATGAACGAAACAAATCGAACCTCATCAATTCTTAGCCATCAGAAATTAAATCCATAAAATTGCATTCATTGAGGATATTATGGATTCAGTTTTAAGGAAATAATTCAACCTTGTTTGTCAAATATACGAATAGCCGTTCGGTACTGAACTGCTTCAGATTTGTAATGTAAAAGGTTTTTTTTTTAACTCGTCATTTGCTGGGAACACACAAAATTATTATTTACCTTTGGTTCATTACACGAAATTGTCTCGGACAATTTCGTGTAATGGACCGAAATTGTCTTATTACCTTTGGTCCATTACACGAAATTTTCCGAGGCGCCTCCATAGCCAGGTGGGAAGGAGCAGCAGTGTAATCCCAGTCTAATCAAGAAGCAGCACACGCTTCTTGATTAGACCGGGGTTCGAACCCGTCACCACCAAATACGGAGGATGCGAAAAGGTCAGGGAATGACCACCGCATATCCCGGAGTAATATGGCCTTAGTTGCTAATGCTCCTAAAAACCAAATAACAAACAAACAAACGAAATTGTCCAAGACAATTTTGTGTAATGGACCGAAGGTAAATAATAATTTCTTCATTCACAATTGTCATTTTGTCTGTCTCCTTGGTAATACTCAAAACATCGAAATTAAACAAAGAGAATTGTGGTTTCGTAGACGGGCGAAACATATTTACACTGGTGTGCAAAATTTAAGGACCAGTCAGTTTTCACCTGTAGCTTCTCAAACACTGTGCTGCCACTTTATTAGTTGCACCTACCTAGTAGCGTGTTAAGCCTTCAAAACAGACTGAATTCTTCTAGGCATGGATTGATTGAAAAGATGCTGAAAACGTTGTGCAAGAATGGAGTACCATGCAGACATGAGTGTGTCACACAGTTCCCTGAGATTCTAGGGAGGTGTACGCCTGCAGAGAACAGCCCTTTTCAGCTCATCCCAAAGATATTCAATAGGATTGAAACCCATGGACTGAGTGGGCCCCTGCAGCAAAGAAAGGTCATTGTCATGTTCCTGGAACCATTCCATAGTGATTCGAGCTTTGTGCACCTGTGCATTAACCTGCTGGACGTAACCATCTGACTGAGGATAAACTGTCAACATTAACAGATGCACTTGGTCAGAACGATGTTTAGGTACGCTGTGGCATTGAGACGTGAATCTATGGGTATGTATCAATGGGCCCAACGTGTGCCAAGAAAATATTCCCCACACCATAGCACTGCCCCCACAACCTTGCACAGTAGTCGTCAGACATGATGGGTCAATCGATTTATGTTGTTTACGCCATTCTCAGCCTTCCATCAACATTATGTACCAGGAACTTCGACTCGTCAGACCAAGCAACTGTTTTCCGATCCTCGATAGTCCGGTGCTGGTCTTGCTGTGCCCACAGGAGCCGTGCTCTCTTGTTCTTCATTGATGACAAAGGTACGCGATGTGGCCGTCGGCTGTTGTAGCCCATTCGCGACAAAGTGCGACAAGTGGTCCGTTGTGATATTTTGTTCTTCGCACCAAGGTTGTATTCTGAAGTAATGTGCGACATTGTGTCCTGTCCGTTTGCTTCCACAGTTCTAGCCATCCTCCTCTGACCTCTATTATCAACAAGCGATTTTCTTCTACAGTTCGTTGAACCATTCTCAATACACCCTTGAAACTGTGCTGCGTGAAAAGTTCAGGAGAACTGCCGTAGCACGTCTGGCACCTACTACCATGACACGTTCGAAGTCCGTTAGATCACTCATTTCGCCATTCTTTCTGCGGTTTTTACGCTTAACAGACTAGAAAGGTTGTTCTGTTGCATTTATATCCACAACTGTGGTCATATGACTTGCAGCGTTGTTGGAAAAACCATTTGTGTGCGTAGCAGTGGTGTATCTAATAAAGTGGCAGCACAGTGTAGGAGTGGCCTGGATATGGGAAAAGCATACCAAAAGATCTTCCTCATGAGAAACAGAAATGATGAAAGAAAAAGCACCGACACAACAACGAAAACAAAACGGTACAGATGGACTTTATTCAAAAATGGCAACATAGCACTGGCTGCAATGATACAGACACATCACTGCCAAAGACGGAACAAACGGAAGACGTGGTCCTCAGTAGGCGATATGGCCACCCCTAATGTCGATGCAGGCTTTGCACCTCCTGTCCATACTTAGAACAATGTTGTTGATCAGTTCTTGAGTAAACGTCCATTCCTCTGTCAGCGCCATCTTCAGCTGGTGAACATTTTCTGCTGGGTGTGGACCTGCTGATAGGCGTCTCCTATATGTGTTCGATGGGATTTAGACGGTGGAATGGGCAGATCAATGGGCAGACCATAAGAACAATGTCCTCACTTCCAAAATCATATCAACAGCTGCAATGCGATGGGGTGTGACGTTGTGATCCATGAACACGAGGGCGTCTCCGTAGCCAGGTGGGAAGGAGCAGCAGTGCGTAGCACACCCTTTTTGATTAGACCGGGGTTCGAGCCCGTCACCACCAAATAAGGAGGATGCAGAAAGGTCAGGGAATGACCACCACATATTCCGGAGCAATATGGCCTTAGTTGCTAATGCTCCTAAAAACCAAATAACAACAACAACAACAACATGAACACGAACTTGCGGCCAATGGCACCTCTGAACAGACGCACGTGGGGAAGGATTACCTCAGTACACCGACTACAGTACCTCCCTCCAGTATCTGGAGTTATGTACGTCCATCCAAGATAACAACTCCCCAGATAAGAACACCTTGACCGGCATTTCGATCCCTTTCAGTGATGTTTGCGGGGTGATGCCGTGTGCCAACCTCTCCCCAGATTAGCTTGTTTGGTTTAGATTTTATTGGCGCATTAGCAACTAAGGCTATAATGCGCCCCCCACAGATTAGCTAACGTCTAGAATCGCTGCTAAGACTGAATCTATTCTCATTAATAAAGAGTTCCTTAATTAAAGATTTTGTGGTTGTAACCTTTAGAAATAGTGTTGGTCCTGTATTTTTCCACTGCTGTGGAAAAATACAGGACCAACTGCTGGCAAAAAAATATATCGTGGACGAAAATTAAAAATAAGAATGTATAAAAAGTAAAAAGAAAATTAACAGCCAATGTGTCTCCCTTCTCACTAAGATAAATTTCCAGCTGACTATCTCCAAACTCTCGACTCAACTACCCACAGAGGAATCTTATTGGAGTAATTAACAATTTCTGGATAAAAGAAAGTTCCCTACAATCCAGTTTCAATAGTTCTACGTTTGGTCAATTTGGCTTAATTTGTATTTATGGTCCTGGTACTGCCTTCTTTTATAACGATGAAAGGAGTGCGCTCAGGCCAAAAGAACATGTTAGCTATAGTGTACAATTATACACAGTGCCCACGTGGGTAGTTCAGTTGGTGTAGTCACTATGCTCTCCACACCAGGTGGAAAAGAACTGAGCTCGAATCCCATCAATAGGGCGAGGAATTTTTAAGGATCGTTTTCACAACGTGTCTGAGTTAGTCGGTCTCAAGCGCGAATACCATCGCTTTACTCCCAAAAACTCGGGTTTTCAGTCCAGAAAACAGCAAATCGACCGCAGAAACCACTTACTTCAGAGAGATATTACATACACTGCAATAAGGCCAGGTTTGTTGATAAGTTTAAAACCCTACAAACACAGTTCAGTTATTTATTGGAATTTGTGAGTTGGTCACTCAAATATTAGCAGAAACCTTTTTGGATTTATTAGATGACCGTTTTCTACACCAGCACGTTGGAATGGAAACTAAAGAAAGCAATACACTTTATCTGATTATCAGTACTGACCTTTGATGTGAGATTTATTTAAAGATACTCTCAAGGGTAAAGGGAAGGGATTTCGCTTTCGGAAAGCAAAATCCCATCCTCTGACCCTATTGGAAAAGGTCACTGCATTGATCCCAAATACTTACCATTTATTTTGTTATATAAAGAGTATCATGGAGATTCCATGAAATGAAGCCAAATGTATGTGATTTAAAAACCTTGAGCATATGCAGATATTGTGCGAAACCATAAACAATACACATTCATTCGCCTTCAAAAATTAGAAATGGCCGCATGCAGGCTGACGTACAATCAAGTATAATTTGTTAAAGAATATTTTATCACGAATGTTTTGCTTATTGCGTTTTACAGTGTGCTGTTCAACAGTTTCTGATTGGCGCATTTGATCACTAATTATCGATCCATCTCTTCGACCAACGTTCATTGCGGAACAAAGATCGCAGTAGATGATCTTGGCCAGGTGAGTACTTCAACAACTTCATAAATCTGTCAATAAGAAACAAAATTATATTTCTTTTTCTTTTTATAATTTCATTATTTTTTCAAAAGTTTTTTACCATGTCCAGCCAGGGATATTATCTTTCTGTTTCCTATCTGAGTACAAAATCCCTGCAGAGCAACACATTTTGTGAGCATCAACAAAGGCCAAGGCTTCATACTTGTTCCTCGTAAGTTCGCAGGAGGTTGCTTGACACCGCTGTGTCGGTGAGGTAGGTAGCAATTTCGTTCTTGTTGATGACAATTATGTCTGGTCTGTTGTGTGGTATCGTCTTCCCCATTATAATGGCAATTTCCAATATATAGTCTGGGAATAGAGGTCTCTGTTACTGCATAAGGCTCGTACTTGTTATATGGTACACTTTCTTTGATCAGCTGATATTTTCAAGCTAGCATTTCATACTGTAAGGACCCGTCCTTACATTAATTAATAAAAATTGTTTAATATTATGAGAATTTAACTGTAATACGAATAGTGGTTTTCTGATAAAAACAACATGGGTTAAGAAGCTCTGGAATTCAAAAATACCTTCCAGTCACTCCCTGTTTAGTTGTAGTTTGTTTGTATGGAAATTCTTTGACGAGTCAGTAAAAGTAAATAACCGTGACAAATCCCCATTAAGACAGAGGCAGATGCACCATAGTAAGGGCCAAGAGCACTTAAGTTGGCTCTCTTAGAAATTTCACGGTGGAACGCTAGTAGAGGTGGGCGACGTCACCAGGTGTGCGCGCGTGAGGTCACGGGAAGAGCTGTGACGTTTCTCAGTTAACCTGAACTTCCGCCTCTCGTTCTAGATGGTTCTCGTATATTCTAGGCCACGGAAGTTGGGAAGAAGACCCGCCCACGGAAGATGAGAGGAGACAAATGAGAGCACAGGAAAAAGGATGTGCAGATCTCCTATTGGCCAGGAAGAAAATAGAGGGAATTTTGAGAGGGAGATTCTGAAAAGGTTTTCGTGGCATTCTGGAAAGGTTTTCGGGGCATTCTGGAAAAGTTTTCGTGAGATTCGGAAGAAGTTTTCGGAGGATTCTGGAGAAGTTCTCGAAGCGGTCTGGAGAATGATTGGAATGAGTGGAGAACGATACAAAGCAGAGCAGTAGTCTAATTTGGGTGATAGCTGCAGCCCTGAGGTAGATGGAAGAAATGATAGAAATTCTGCGTATCCCGACAGCTCGTAGGAATGTTCACCTGTAAGCATGGAAGCCGTAGCAAGGAAGAATCACATCCTGAAAATTATATAGGCAAAGCCAGTCTAATGAGTGGTCGAACCATTGACCTACTAGACAACTCCTCTATCCACGGAAGAAGAAATGCTGACCGGTAAAGAATATACGACCCTGATTGATTCCAGCCACGCAGTATCCGGTAGGGAGACACCATAAATCACCGAGATCCCCAAATGAGCGCCCCCGCATTCCAGTACCTGAATGACCGATATGAAAGGAAGCCGAGCAGAGAGGAAGTTCCAGGCCAAACATGTAAGTGCTATAGAGTTTACCGAAATAGGTGTACCTAATTTATTAAGGAGAGGACTTTAGGAGAAATAAGTATATATAGATAAGGAGGGAGATTTAAGCAATGAATATATGTATAAATGTGTAATGTATTTAAGACGGACGTAGCCTATAATTTGAAGTGAAGCTCCTCATAATAATGCTAGCTGGAAGGAGAGGTTATAATAGATAATTGAGAATTGTTTAGGGTTGGGAAAGTTTTTTTATATTATATATGAAGTTAAAGGTTGGAATTTTGAATTATTATGAGTTGATTTGTGGAGAGTATTTCTGATTTGAGTAGGGGTTAATTAAAAGTGATATATATATAAAGGTATAGAGGATTAACGGTCCTGAAGGGTAATGTTAAATTGAATTGATTAGTATTTCCTGTTAACCTGATTGCAGTAAGGGTGTCTAATTGAATAAATGAAATTTTCGTACAAATTGAGACACGAACTCTGAAGGGTTTTGTGAGCCAGTTCATTGGCTGGTAGTTGTTGGTTTGTTATACAGACTGTTCAGAAGAAGAGTTGGAAAAATCTATGTAAAGTGAATACCACGACCTATTGAAGTCCCTGTAAAGAACATGAAGAGACACCATAGCATAATGAATAATAATGTGTATTAGAATAGGATATCGGATGATGAAACATTTGAATTTGAACAAGATATTTACACATATAAAGGTTAATGAAATAACAAGTCACTATTATTAGTTTCTGTATGATATGTTAATAAACATTGTTTTATTTTACATTCATGTGTTGGAGTCTGTCATTCCGAAACTCAGCCAATCCGGTGGAAAAATACCATAAATATATTTGGGGTCCCCTTTCAGCCTAGGATTTTCTATATATAATAAATGCTTAAAAGACCCGCCCCCCACAATTGGCGAGCGTAAGCCAGGATAATTCTGCACAATGGAAGGCTGAGTTCAGAACGACAGGAAAATATATATACATGTATATATACATGCAATCCAGTTGCTGAAACTGATAGAAAAAAATCAGCTGGTGAGCCAGAAAGCGTGTTAGAATTAGATATGTATTACTGAGTTGATTATTGTTGAATGAATTTTAGATGGAACAGGTAAATAACGGTGGATTTTAGAGACAAGTATTGATTTAGCGTTGAACTGGAAATTATTATTTATGTACAATTGAATTAATTAGTGAGACCGGACAGGGAAACTTCAAGGATAGATAGGTAAAAGTTAATAAGTTTTATAATTATTGGGTGTTGAAATTTTACTAATTGATTATTGATCAAGCAGGTAAATGTTAATGGTAAATTGAATTAGATTATCTAAAATAGTTAAAGAATTGTAGAAAGATTAATCGGAAGACATATTAATTAGTTAAAGTTGATAGCTAGAGATTAATAGATATAAAATAAAAATGCCAAGAAAGGGTAGGAAACGCGGCGAGGACTGCGAAAATTTTGGGGGCCACAGTGACGAACATGAAGGCCAAGAAAAACCGGAGGTGAGAATGGTAAGCGGGGTAGCAAGGGGGTCAGGACAAATCAAATACAGCAAGTATTTGAAACCATTCAAGGGGGAATCAGGTGAAAGAGTGGAAAAATTTATTAATAAATTAAAGCTAATTAAGGATAAGGAAGAGCTAAGCGATATGGATGTCATAACTATAGGGGAATTTAAACTAGAAGGACAGGCATTAGAAAAATACAGGCAGGCTACAGTGGCAGAAGAAATAGTAACGCTCCACAGATTCACTGAGACATTGAGAAAATTATTTGGGAAAAAGAATGACTTGCTAACAAGCGTAGGAAAATTGGGGGGATACACGCAAACCACTCGCGAAACAGTAAGCGAATTCCACCAGCGCCTCCTAAATTTAAAACTAAACACAGAAACATCGGAATCGGAGAAACAGGCATTCGAAAAAATACTAACTGGGCAGTTCATCACAGGGCTCAGGCACAATTTTAAAAAAGAAGTACTAAGAAAAAATCCAGAAACATTAACAGAAGCGTACACCCACTCATTAGAGGAAGAAAGGCTTGAGAACTTTAGCAGAAATACGGGGGCAAGGGAAATAAACGCAATGACCGACAGAAAGCAGCCTGAAACAGGAAAGGAATCGAGGGAATGGGGAAGCGAAATCGAAGGGTTAGCTAAACATTTAAATAGCATCGAAAGAAAGATGGAGTGGATGATGGAAAGGCTCTCTTTAAGCAATGATGCTAGAGAAAATCAGCAACGAACGGAAGTGAAACAAAGATTGGGTACAGTTTCACGAACAAGCGAGGGGGGAGACAAGGACGGCGGTCGAGAATGGTGTTATAAGTGCCAGAACTCAGACCATTGGACCAGCTACTGCAAAGTGAAACAGGGTGCTAAAGAAAGCTGGGAAAGGGAAGAGCATTGGGAACGAGACAGGTACCCATACGTAAAAAACCCCAGAAACATGGACAAGCACAGGGGGGAAAGGCATTGCGCAAAACAAGGGGGGTATCGGAATGAACGAGAGCGCATTAACAATGCCGTAGTCAAGAGACATGGATCTTTTAGACATGCCCACTGCGGGAGGCCATCATTACACTTAAACACCGCCAAAGGAAAGGCCATATCTTTAGGTGCGGTAAGTGCTAATGGCAGTAGAAACGACCTATTATATGTGAGAGGCAGCTTAGGAGGGGTACCAGGTAAGTTTCTGGTGGACACAGGAGCCTCGAGGTCTATTTTAATGTGGGACTACCTCATTAGATACTGCAAAAGGCCAAATAAGGGAGATATAAGATGTTGCCGCGATTTTCTTGTGGAGGGAGTAGGTGCTGAAGAAATTCACACCGATTATATTGTCAGAGACAAGGTAAGAATACAGGGATGTGATAACTTGGTGGCCCATTCGTATTTTGTGGCAAACAGAATAAACAGTCGTCGACACGACGCAATACTAGGCACGGACCTACTAAGGAAATTAAGAGCCAAGATAGATGTGAGAAATGGCCGCATTACCTTCGGCAGTAATGCCCAGGTGAGTCCAAAGGTAGACAGGAGGCGAAAGGCAGGCGGCAGAGCCCAGTATGAGCCAGAGAAAGGGGGAAACTCCAAAGGAAGCTAGTGGGGAAGAATTAGAAGGATGTAAGGCAAGCACAGATAATAAAGTTCTGGTTACACAAAACAAATGGGAATTAAATAAGAACACCAAAACAAATAGGAATAATGAGGGAAGGTGCCAAGAGAAGGGGAGGGGTGTTACACGTAGGAATTTTGGAAACGAGAGAAAGGGTCGGTTTACATTCGGGAGAGAAAACACATGAAGGGGGAGAGAATGGCTGTGATGAGAAGGATCGCAAATTAAATGGAGCAACAGAAATTAAAGGAATCGAAGGATTAGGAAATTACAGAACTGAAGCTTCCAGTGAGGAGAAGGCACACAAACTGAAGGAAATAAACAGGATGCAGCAAATGTATCTAGGAGCAGTATTCGACGAAAATATGGGATGGGAGTAGTTAAGGAAGCTTAATATTAGTTTAAGTAATGTCTGGTATATAAGTGTAATTAGAAAATATAGAAAGGCAATTAGAGGAGATTGGCTGTCGATAAAGTGGATCTGGGATAAAGTCATATCCATCTGAGGACAGAAAGAACACAAAAAAAAAAATTTATATATGGAATATAAATTTTTTTAGGGGGAGAGGAATGCTATGTAAGGACCCGTCCTTACATTAATTAATAAAAATTGTTTAATATTATGAGAATTTAACTGTAATACGAATAGTGGTTTTCTGATAAAAACAACATGGGTTAAGAAGCTCTGGAATTCAAAAATACCTTCCAGTCACTCCCTGTTTAGTTGTAGTTTGTTTGTATGGAAATTCTTTGACGAGTCAGTAAAAGTAAAATAACCGTGACAAATCCCATTAAGACAGAGGCAGATGCACCATAGTAAGGGCCAAGAGCACTTAAGTTGGCTCTCTTAGAAATTTCACGGTGGAACGCTAGTAGAGGTGGGCGACGTCACCAGGTGTGCGCGCGTGAGGTCACGGGAAGAGCTGTGACGTTTCTCAGTTAACCTGAACTTCCGCCTCTCGTTCTAGATGGTTCTCGTATATTCTAGGCCACGGAAGTTGGGAAGAAGACCCGCCCACGGAAGATGAGAGGAGACAAATGAGAGCACAGGAAAAAGGATGTGCAGATCTCCTATTGGCCAGGAAGAAAATAGAGGGAATTTTGAGAGGGAGATTCTGAAAAGGTTTTCGTGGCATTCTGGAAAGGTTTTCGGGGCATTCTGGAAAAGTTTTCGTGAGATTCGGAAGAAGTTTTCGGAGGATTCTGGAGAAGTTCTCGAAGCGGTCTGGAGAATGATTGGAATGAGTGGAGAACGATACAAAGCAGAGCAGTAGTCTAATTTGGGTGATAGCTGCAGCCCTGAGGTAGATGGAAGAAATGATAGAAATTCTGCGTATCCCGACAGCCCGTAGGAATGTTCACCTGTAAGCATGGAAGCCGTAGCAAGGAAGAATCACATCCTGAAAATTATATAGGCAAAGCCAGTCTAATGAGTGGTCGAACCATTGACCTACTAGACAACTCCTCTATCCACGGAAGAAGAAATGCTGACCGGTAAAGAATATACGACCCTGATTGATTCCAGCCACGCAGTATCCGGTAGGGAGACACCATAAATCACCGAGATCCCCAAATGAGCGCCCCCGCATTCCAGTACCTGAATGACCGATATGAAAGGAAGCCGAGCAGAGAGGAAGTTCCAGGCCAAACATGTAAGTGCTATAGAGTTTACCGAAATAGGTGTACCTAATTTATTAAGGAGAGGACTTTAGGAGAAATAAGTATATATAGATAAGGAGGGAGATTTAAGCAATGAATATATGTATAAAAGTGTAATGTATTTAAGACGGACGTAGCCTATAATTTGAAGTGAAGCTCCTCATAATAATGCTAGCTGGAAGGAGAGGTTATAATAGATAATTGAGAATTGTTTAGGGTTGGGAAAGTTTTTTTATATTATATATGAAGTTAAAGGTTGGAATTTTGAATTATTTATGAGTTGATTTGTGGAGAGTATTTCTGATTTGAGTAGGGGCTAATTAAAAGTGATATATATATAAAGGTATAGAGGATTAACGGTCCTGAAGGGTAATGTTAAATTGAATTGATTAATATTTCCTGTTAACCTGATTGCAGTAAGGGTGTCTAATTGAATAAATGAAATTTTCGTACAAATTGAGACACGAACTCTGAAGGGTTTTGTGAGCCAGTTCATTGGCTGGTAGTTGTTGGTTTGTTATACAGACTGTTCAGAAGAAGAGTTGGAAGAATCTATGTAAAGTGAATACCACGACCTATTGAAGTCCCTGTAAAGAACATGAAGAGACACCATAGCATAATAAATAATAATGTGTATTAGAATAGGATATCGGATGATGAAACATTTGAATTTGAACAAGATATTTACACATATAAAGGTTAATGAAATAACAAGTCACTATTATTAGTTTCTGTATGATATGTTAATAAACATTGTTTTATTTTACATTCATGTGTTGGAGTCTGTCATTCCGAAACTCAGCCAATCCTGTGGAGAAATACTTAAAATAATTAAGGTCCCCTACGAGTCAGGTAATCTTCTGAGAACAAACAAGTCAGATGCTAAGTGGGAGGATTGGACTACGGGGATATACATATAAAAAGGGGATAAATCATAATAATTAAAATATAAAGAAAATTAGGGCAGAAAAGAAAAACAATAATACCCCAACCCCCCACAATAAATACCCCCACCCCCACAATACATTATTCTGGCGAACTGGTCGTGTCTCTGGGTATACTCCATTTAGGTGATCACCCTGCATTCTGCGGTGATGTGCTGGATTATTTCTAGGGAAGATGGCATAAGCAATAGACACTGAGTGATCACTGAATTATGAACACCTACCTAATACTTTGTACGTTCTCCTTTTGCCCTCAGTACAGCAGCTATTCGACGTGGCATTGATTCAACAAGATATTGGAAGTGTTCTGGAAGTATGGCCAACCAAGCTGTGTGTAATGAGGTCAGCAATGCAGATATGGAGGTGATTGGTGTACCCAGACGCCTGATATGCCTTTCCATAGTGTCCCACAAGTGCTCTATAGGATTGATATAGAGGGTATTTCCGAGGCCATTCGATATGCTGGAAGTCAGAACTGTATTCCTCAAACCATTCCAGCACAACAAGTGCCCGATACCTAGGCGCATTGTCATCTTGGAAGACACCATCGCCATTCGGGAAAAAGTGTAACATAGGGGAGTGTACACAGTCAGCAACCAGTTGACTACAGCGGACACCACTGATGCGTTGTTCCACATGCACCAGGGGTCCAGGTTCCTGCCAGTGAAACGTGCCCCAAACCATACAACCGCCTCCACCGGCCTGCAGTTTTTATACCATGCATGATGAATCAAGAGCCTCATGTTGTTGACGCCAAATCCATACACGACCATTCACAGTGCGGAGTAAATAACGTGACACATCCGACCAGCACACCTTCTTCCAGTCTTCTAACATCCAACTTGCATGCTCTTTGTACCAGGCGAGTCTTTTACGTCGATGAACCTTGGTTAGGAAAGGATGCGTAGGGGTCGTCTGCTGGTATAGCCCATACTTGCGAGCGTGCGATGCATGGTCAATACAACATGGATTGGCCCATGTTGTATTGGATAGTCCATCCTTCAACAGTGCTGCGCCTGTTCGCCTGTACGTGTCCTAGGATCCGGCGCTCATCTCTAACGTAAATCTTGCGCTGACCTTTGCAGTTTTGCCGTACGTTTGTTGTTTGACCATTTTGGTACCAGTTGTGGTACGCTTTATCTACGGCGGCTCTCGAACATCCCACCAGTTCAGTAGTTTGAGAATTCGAGCACCTGCTCATCGAACACCCACAATCTGTCCTTTATCAAAGTCCGATAAATCCTTTCTTTTACCCATCACGCTCGGAAATTTACTACCTACTGAACCATTGACACCTTCTCTATGCTACATAGATCGACTAACTCCGCACTCTCGTACCTCACGTGGTCAACGGGTCGCATTCAGTTTTCATAGGGGTGGCCATAATTTAGTAATCGCAATATCTAGCCTCATTTCGAATGTGATCTTGGCTTTACAATAGATAGGGTACTTGTTATCCCAGATGGAGTTGTTTGCATCTAGCCTTTGGAACTTGCAGTTTTCCCGCGTCGGTTGGTCCTTGTTTTGGGGGCATATTCTGAAATGGTGACCCCTGTATTTGGTTTCAAAGGGCCGGCCTTCTTACTGTAAAATCTCAACTGGATACTATACAAAGGTCTTTTCTTTTGGCGCTGCTTTGAACATGCTGTATATGCCACACCGGCCCTACAAGCTATTGTAGGCACTTTATCCGCTGACCTGCATGTTATTTATAAAGGTCTCTGCTTTTATATTAGGAAAGGGATACCTATTACCCTACTAAATATTACTGTCGATCAAAACTGCTGACCCAAAGAAAGAAAAAGAGAAATGCTTGATTCTTCTCACCAACTGTTGGAAATCCAGGTGGTCCTTGTCTACTAAAGGTATTGTAACTAAGTTGTTTATACCTGACATCTCATTTACCTCTTCCAACACTGTACAGAAATGGTTCTTCCCCAGTCTCTGCACATCGTACCTAATAACCGGTCATGGATCATTGAATGCGAAACTCTTACAATTTAATCTGACCAATACAGACTCTTGCTTATGCGGTGGCATCGAGGACTGGCAACACGTAATTTACTCTTGCCCAATTTACCAAGACCTTCGGCAGCATCTCAACTACATCTCATCACTTTGCTCCTGGAAATGAACACCGTTTAATTACAAATAAGGAAACTCTGGAAATCTTACAAGTATTTGTAAAAGAAATTTTTAACAGACGGTGCCAGCTAACCGGCTTTCCTAGTATCAGGATATCTGCCTAAATTGTGATTTCATCTACGATCATTGACTGTATATGTTTTTCTTCTCTTCCTGGCATCAGTTTCACTGAGTCTTCTGTTCTGCCATGTGTCACCGTAACCAAGTCTACCTGAAATTTAATGTGAAACAAGGGGAACCAGACTTCATCATCATGAACTTGGTCCGGCTTAGGTCTTTTAAGACCTGTTCCGTTATAGCTCTTGGAGGTGGTTTTGATCTCGGCATCGTTGTCTTGGTCGACCATCTCTCTTGCCTGTAGGTTTGTAGTTAAAGGCTAATTTTGGGATCCGGTCTGGGTTCATTCTTTCTATGTGGCTGATCCATTTTTCCTAATACCGTTTTATGTATCTTCCAATTCCCTAGTGCCTGGGTTATACCATAGTTTGGAATAGTGTTGCTTCCATTTTGCTTGGGAGATGGAGTTGGTTTTTATTTGATCATTTTTGTCTAGTTGTAATTTCTTAAGAATTTTAAAACTTCTTCTCTGTGGGCCCGTGATATCACGTTCTAAAGATTTAACAAATTTATCCCAATCATCTCTTCGGATTCTTCTGGTTAGTTTTCTGACTTCTGCTCTAAGATTTTTATATTTTATGTGTAGATGTAGAACTTTAGTTTGTAGGAACAGTTTATAGGTCTTTTTTTTTCCATTAATTGTTTGTTTCAATTCTTCATTCCAAGTTCTTAGCCAGTTTTTATTTATTATAGGTTTATATCCAAGACTTTCTTCAGCAGCTCCCAGAATTGATTTTTTCATGTTTGACCAGATTTCCTCAACATTATCACTTTCATCTGATTTGAGTTTATCTTTCAATCACCTTTCATACAGGAATTTAGCGCTTTCGTCTTCCACCAAATGTATCTTTAATTTCTTAGTAGTTTTTGTTGGTATTTTCTTCTTTTTATTAAGATAATTTCTTTTTATTTTGAAAGTGCTTTCTACTAGGTAGTGATCACTATCAATTTCACTGCCTCTGAATACTCTAGTGTCTCTAATTTTGTCATTTAAATTTTCATTAATGATAATATAATCTATTATAGACTTTGTGTTTCTTGCTTCCCATGTGAATTTATGGATATTCTTGTGTCTAAAAAAAGTATTTGTAATTTTAAGTTTATTAGAAATGCAGAAGTCTATCAGGCATCTTCCATTATTGTTGACCACGGGTTCGCCTTCTGATCCTATTGATTGAGCATGTGTCTATTGACATTTGTCTATTGATTGAGCACCAATCCTTGCATTAAACTCTCCTGCTAGTATGAGATACTCGTTTTTGTTAGTTTGGTCTACGATCTGTTGTAATTCGTCATAAAATTCTGTGGTTTCATCAATGTTGCCTTCTAGTAGTGCGTAGATGCCAATGATTGTTATTGTATTACATAGAATTTTTAGTCTTAATTTCAATATTCTGGGTGATATCCAAAAGTAGTCTATTATTTTGTTTTCCCTTTCTTTCTTAATTATAACAGCAACTCCCGATGATGCCCACATTTCACTGACCAGACTTTACCTACTAATTTCTCTAACAACTCGACTACTGCTGATTGTCACCCCATCACTAAGCTACATTAGCTTAGTGATGCTACAATGGGTAAGTTGCTACAATGGACAAAAGGATGGTTAAGTGGGAGAAGACACAGGGTGGTAATCAATGGGTGCTGCTCTTCGTGGACTAATGTTATTAGTGGAGCCCCACAGGGTTCAGCGTTGGGTCCACTGTTGTTTTGTATATTTATCAATGATATTGATGAAGGTATATCAGGCTTAACGTCGAGGTTTTCCGATGATACAAAGGTTGGCAGGGTTGTTGATGACAGTAATGGCAGTGTGCTACTGCAACAGGATCTAGATAATTTGGGAAGATGGGCTGAGAAGTGTCAACTGAAGTTTAACATTGACGAATGCAAAGTACTGCATATGGGTAGAAGTAACCCCAGAGGAACGTACCAACTGTCTGGTACTACACTTAATTTGGTAGAAAATGAAAAAGACCTGGGAGTAATTGTGCAGTCAGATATGAAATTTTCTGAAGAATGCAGACAGGCTGCAAGTCACTGTGAGTAAGATTGACCGATGGGCTGATTCTAGTATTCTTCTATTGACGACCATAGTGGTGTTGTGATAACAAATAGCGGCCTCGTTAGTGATCATTGGAATAAAAGTGGTCTTGTAATACAACGCCAGGACGCGTTTTTTGAGGCCCCAGTCGCGGCGCGTGATCCTTGCAACCATGGTGTTCTGTAGGCTGAACATAGTAAATGTTTGTGCTTTGCATTCCAAGTGTACATCTCCTGGTAGTTTGAATTTGCTTTCTATTGTTAATGGGAACGCAATCATCTCTTCACATGACTAATTTTTATGCAACTATGAGTTATCAGTGCTGCTACAAGAATTCTAAAGTGTACCTGCAGCTGTCCATGATAATTCCACGGTTTAATGGTCGAAACTGGAAACTCCAACGCGACACTAGTTATGCCTCAGTGGCGGTGCCAAGCAAGAATGTGTAGAGGCCCGTTTTGTGTTCCTTTTTGATATTCAAATAAAGAGTAGAAATTTGCCATAAAAGACATTGCATTCTGCTGGTTGAATTTGTAAAATGTTTCTTCTTGGGAAAACGATGTGTAGTCTAGTGAAGATGTTGACACGAAGATGAGCATATTTCCATTAAACAACATGAAAAAATCTTGGAATGTAGGTGAATAATCGAATCGAGTGTGATTCCCGATTAAACTGAAGAATTCTGCGTTCTAGTCAAGCAATCCTGGTGAGTTTTTGATTTCAATTTTGACTGTGCGTTTCTTGAACAAAACCTCTAATGGCGATACCTTTATTAGGTTTTTAAATAGTTTTGTGCGCTTACTGATAACTTTGCAATTGTAAATCTTAACGGCTCATATGTTTATTAAGAATGTTTCATAAGAGTAAGTTTAAGTACATTTCAAGATCGAAAAAATCTTAAAATTATTTGAAAAAAGGCCACATACAGACCAACAGCGAAATTCTTCCGTAAACAACGACACAGCCATTATATGTTCATCCTGGAATGTCTTTTCTTAAGTCCCAGAATACACTGCTACATAATTAACTTTCAAATTATTCACAAAAATAGTTTGATTCAATCATCACGTATTTACAAATTTTTCATTGGTTTGTTTATTTATTTTTCTTACAGTTATCTTAAACTTTCCTATTCTATCATTGAAGTACAGTACAGTGGTGCCATGAATAAAGGTTACTTCAAAAGAGTGGTGAGCAGAAAGCCACATTTGCGGATCTTCCATCCTGTAAGTTTGTTTTATGCCACTTTGTACAAGAAAGTTTTAAAATATTACTAATGAATCTTAGAATGTCTGCTAATTATTCGTTTTATAAATTATAATGGAGATTCTCACGAGAAAAATTGGATTTAATTTAGTTGAAAATACTGTGTAAATGATGACATAACTTACACTAAGGTGGCACAGTAATAATTACCAGAAACAAATATACCCGTTGGAAAGAATTGAGATCCAGAAATGTGAAACTTAATTCATTTTGCGTATTTGAAATTTATTTGAGAAGTGAATTCTTCAGAAAATCAACAGAACAAACTGTTTTCGTTAACATTTCATTGTGAATAGCGCAGCTGAAGGCGAATATTTGACATAGTAGGCATTTTGGCATGCAAATTCCGAGTATCCAATAGAAATCTATCTAACACGTCACACAGCAACACATAACGCAAGTTATTCCAGCCGGATAAATGTGCCAAGCAGCGTCGTCTCGACATTATGGAAGCAGTTTCAGGTGAAAGGAGCCAATACAAGAAGAGTTGGCCAAGGTTGTCCGAGAGCTGTTAACCAGAACAGACCACTATCTAGCCCTAACAGCAAAATGTGTAAACTACGATGTCTTTTCATCATCTTTTTCTTTAAGGTTGCTGCTAACACAGGTGAAAACATTTCCAATCGCTCTGTGTTAAGAAGGCGCAATTCAAGTGGACTCTACGCAAGGAAGCCAGTAGTTCGTACCGTATTAACCCCATACTCTTATATCAAGCATGGTTCACTGCTGCAACGCCTATTTATCCGTTGGATAGGATCATACACCACACTGATGTAAAACTGACCAATATTTTGGAGCATATTAAGGATACGTTCTGTACTCTATTCTTTTTTTACATCCTTTTTTGTAACCTTTTCAACACGCTTAAATAACACCTATAAATGTCCCTTACACCTGTCCGAAGTTTCGCGCTGCCTCCTCATTTTATCGCTATTCAGTAGTATAACAAACACTGTACCAAATTTTGACCACTTTTTCACCAGCTTCACGAATTAAACCACATTTACTACGTGTTCTGTTAATGTTTTCAGTAGTATTTTATTTGAACACTGTGATTTATCCTCAATTTATTTTTGTTATAGAGAACAGACTTTGCGGAATATAATCCGTTAACAAGGAAAACAACTGGAATATTTGTGGATCTGATAGATAAACTGTCTCGTTCAATGAATTTTACGTAAGTTTCACGGTATTTGATTCTTAACCTAATAATTGTACTGTAAGTAATTGATATTTCAATCCAAACATCTTTTATATGTGAAATTCTCCACTTTCTCTAAGATCCCTTCTCTTTATCTAGTAGAAAATTTTATAATTAAATCGCGAGAGCAATTTTAAATTTTAAATTCTCTGAAGACAGGAAGTAGAGCCATTAAAGAGATTAGTATTTCAGATCACTTCAACCCATCATTCGAAACTTAATTCAACGTGCATATCAAAAGACAGAAAAATCCATAAAATGCTTGTGGGCACAGATGAAGGGATCATTCATAAATTGCAAAGGGAACAGACAATCCACAATTCTATAATATGGAACCAAAAACATCGATTAGCCAACCATCTCTCACCCAATATCGACCAGTGTACATCTTTCGTCCTCTCGATGTCAGCATGGTTCAGATCTGAATAAGAGACGACATTTTGTTTTGGTTAACCAACAGAATAATGCTGTATTTAAGGAAGTTCTGCACTATGGCACTTGGGTCCAAATAACCTGGCCATAGAACTTGAACAATATTCCTTCCTCCTGCGAATGGATCTATAGAGGGTGTTTACGTGTTCAAGACGAACTACTTTCGTCTAACTTTTTTTCTAAGCTATTCAATTTTTATACCCATCACCTACTCGAATTCCAGCAGTATATATGAGTACTAAAAGTATTATGCTACTGAGATGTTAATGAAACTGCGTGGTATTGCTAATGGAATCTTTCATTCTTTCATTCGCAGTTACAAGTTTAGATCTGGAGGAGGATATGGGATACGACTGTCCTCGGGGCGTTTTACTGGAATGTTCGGACTTATTGCGAACAATGTAAGTTGGTTAAAAATAATATTTGTACTTTTTATTTATTTATTAGATTTGTAGTTCTAGATACAGGTTTATCTTAAGATTAAAACAATTAAGAGACAGAACTAATAAGAGCAGAGAGGGTGTTTATCAATGTTAAGTTAGTCTGTCTAAGGAAATTTCATAGAAATATAATAAATATATCGGAAAAAAATTAAGTGTGAAGGATCAGTTGCATTAATTGAGATTTATCGTAGTACCTCTTTTATCGTTTGTTTTTTATCTGTTTCTTGTTTTACTGACACCCTTCTCGATGAACCAGGTATCCGTGTCTGATAATGAGGGTGGAGGTTCAGATATTTTGAAGTATTTTTTAAGAGAAGCGACACATAACGAAAGTAATAAGAAAATTCTAATTTTCTTATTGGAGCAATTGGAGAATTGGAGCAAACTGGAGTGATATCTTTCGAACAGATAGAGCCCATCAGGAAGAGATTCAATTGGCTTGAATATTGAAGTGTCATATACCTGAGAAGGAGTATTAAAAGAAATCGTTAAGAGCCATTAAGTAGGAAGTTCACCCAAGAGACTTAGTGAAAATTCTAGTGCAACATCTTTAGTGCAATATTCTAGTTCAACAGCATCCATCGTATTGTGCCTTTGTCTAAAGTTATGCGAATCCTTTGCAAGATAAAGACCACTGTGTGGGGGGAACTGATAATTATTCAATTAATATATATATATATATATATATATATATATATATATATATATATATATATATATATATATATATATAATCTATCCCTGGCTATTTCTTTACCCCCTTTTCCTTGGAACCACAAAGGCTGTTGTTTTAATTTCTTTATTCCTTTAAACAGGGGAGGGTCCTCACTTCCCTTCCAAGGTCCACCCACATGCTATCTGCTGCACATAAATTAATTCCATTAATATATATAGTTTGATACTCAGAAGATCCAAGTACTGAGGACTTTATTTTAATTTTTTTTTTCCTTTTATTCTAGCTTCCCTTGCTTAGATAGTTCTTATTACTAACTATAGCTCTGAGGTGTCAGTCTATTAAGACGAAACATGGGATATTAACATAACAAGGATTTATTTACCATTTGTACACATTCTGAATTACACATTCTGAATTATTCATGGTGTCAAAATTCCTTACAACTCTATTATTATTATACATGAAATGGTGTCCTTCCTTAATCACTCCTTTTAAGCAATTCATAAACTTCCACTATGCTTTCAATACAAATATTAAATATTCTATCCTATACACTCTTATATGGTCATATATATATATCCTTTCCAACATATACTGAATAATTCCAATAATTTTTCACTTTAAGGAGGAAATTTCTACTGAATACAATTCACTCCTTTAATAGCAATTAGACAATTCATGATATCAACTCTTTTACTTTTAACACATTTCTTTAAGTTTCTTACCAATACATCTAATAACTGATGAGGAACACTCACTCACTCTTTCTCTCTCTATATATATTTCTATTATATCCTATTCCTATCCTTACAATATAGTAGTCATAACGTTACAATACTTCTCAAACTGTCCTGTCCAATTTTCACCCATGGATTTCTTTATAACACAGTTCTCGTTAGTAAAATTCTCTAAACAGACTTACTTGGTCTCTTCCCACTCTACCTGGAAGAGTAGTTGATTTCCGGTCCTTCACAGGTGCCTCCTCTCCGGCTTGGCTTCTCCTTATCCGCTAGGCTTGCGGCTCTTTTCTGCCTTCACGTCGATCTTTCCACACTCGGGACTTTCTCCAGGGTTACTGCTTTGTTTTAGCCTTCCATTAGAAACTCGGTCGGGTTTCTTTCCTCACTCACCTCTTTCTTTCCCTGTTATCTTTACCCACTAAACTGCCATTACTAAAACTTTGCGTTAACTTTTCCCTCACTTCTAATACCATTCTCACTCCCATAAATTAATTTCTCTGCCCACTACTCTCCAGCGATTCTCCCGGTACTTCTCAGGATTCCTTCCCACTGCATATCACTCAGGCACACCCACACGAACTGTGTCTCACACAGCTCTCTTTCTTTTCTCAGGACCCAGGGACTCTCCTGCATCACCTTTTTGTTCGTCCCCTCTCCCTTTTTTCTTGACCAATCATTAGCTATTTCTCCATCTTCATCTTTATTTGTATTCGCCCATTTTCTTATTCATTGTTTTTAACCTATCTATTTTGTGATGTTTTAAACTATCTTCTTTGTGATGAAAGCATCCGGGTGCTAAGAAATCTCCAGAATTTTCTTTGGGACTACTAGTTCCAGTTACCTCTTCTCGTCACGCTCTATCTTTAAGTCACCGCCCTTGAAATTATTGATTTGTATTTGGTTATCACTCGGGCACGGCGTGCTTTAACCTCTCGGGTCTTCCTTTTCAGATGAAGTCCGAAATTGTTCTAGGGGAGTGGGCATTCTTTTGGCCCTTACCCGTAAGTTGGCCACAGCCCTACTTTCTGTAAACAAGACTGCATCAAACTGGCCTACCCAGTGTATTACCGTTCGATCAGCACCCCTCCTGCTGCGTAGCAGAAGGAGGAGTGCTGATCGTTGAGAATCGTTGTATTTTTTATTAAAAGTGTCACTACTGAAAAAACATAAATAAATAACAAATAAGAAAAGTGACACAACTCAAAGTCATGGTCATGGTATGGGTTCAATTGTAATCATGGTAACACAAATCTGTTAGAAAGGCTTATTGCTGTTTATCAGGGTGGTAACTTTTTTCTAATCTATTCTTAATGCCCACAATTGAGATGAAATGTTATCTGATTTCTTTCTTTTCGCTTTTCTGAAAAATCGCAATTCTTGAGTTGTGAAACTTTTCCATACGATTTGCGATATTATGAAATGCCTTCACAGCAAGTTTCCCTGATATTGCACTACCTCCAATAAGCAACACTTTTACCAGTGAGGAAGACTAATGCTACTTATTCTCGGCAGATACCACCATTGATCGCTGGTGGTATCCACCGAGAATCCACTGGCGAAGTGTTGCCTCTTCGAGAATCCAGTGTCGAAGCTTTGCTTATTCGAGGTAGATCAATATCAGGGCAACTCATCGTGAAGGCATTCGCAATATGAGATATCAAAAAAAACGATGCCACCTACTTTGATAATTGGATACGTCCACCACGTTACGAGTTACGTTGTAATGGTCGTGAACTGAATTACTTAGTGGACTGTTGCCCTGTCTTATTGGAACCTTTTAAGGTGTGTCGGACTCCAAAGGAGCTCATTCTTCCAACTTGGTAATGAGCTTAATGAACAGAATATTAAGCAATTAGAAATCCTCAGTTTAAAAATGTTTCCCATTGGCAGAGTACAATATTTATAAATTCTGAAATAGCACTTAAAAATGATATTTAATCTAAGTATGTGTGTCTTTTCATTTTTGTTTGTTTAGTTAATATTTCATACCTTTAGTTTATTTTCCCTTCTAAGAAGTTTCCACGCGTAAGAGGTTCTAAATCTCCAGTCCCTTGGAAAACTTCTTATCGTGGTTCTGCTGTGTATAGTTTAAATATAAGAATATTTAATAGAAAGGAAGACTAATTTTTGAACAAATTATTTCTTCTGTTTTTCGTGTTTAAGAGAGCTGACATTGGTTTGGAACCATACTATCCATCATATAATCGCCACCTTGCGGGAGAATTCACCCATCCATTAATGAACAAGGAATGGATCATGGTAGGGAGAACTGTGGAACAATTTTCAGATTTTCACTCACTTTTCAGCATATTTTCTTCTCAGGTGAGAGAAAGTGTACACCTGTACTCCTTTCTAATTAATGGAATTTGTATATAAGCAAAACAAAGGGCAAGTGGAGAAAAGTTAATTTTAATACACTTTCAAAGCGATGAACTTATATTATTGACAATCGATTATAGGAATTTTGCAGTAATGTAATGTATTAGGCTTTTGTAAATCATGAAGAATTTGTTTCAGGTGTGGATTCTATTACTGGTGGCCCTGATTCTTATTACTATGATCAGCGGGATCATCGAGAAGTTGCAGCAATCTGAGAGTTCGCCTAAGGTTAATTTGTACTACAGATGGATGACCAATGGATTTAACTACGTGGACCTTCTTTTGTCCCAAGGTAAGTTGATTTTAATTTGAATCTCTTGTTCCGTAAGGGGTTACGAAGAATACTATCCATCTTGCCAAGTTGTTTCTGCAGTTATGGGTCTTTCCCTTGGGCTTTCTTTTCTGGTTTCCTTCATTTGCTACCTCTCGCGACTCTGCTTCAGATAATTTTCCGGAACTCTTGGCTGCTTAGGTCTGGAAATCTTGATCTCCTGGAGCTCCTGCTCTGAATACACAACTCCTCCTTCACTACGGATCACTCAGATGTATCTTTCTCCAAGCGGTCGTTACCTTTCCTGGTTCACTTAACTCTCTTTTATAACTTTTTTGCTATTCATACTTGAACTCCCCTTTACGCGCTGCCCATAACTATTTCCCCCTTACTGTCTAACGTCCTTTTTTAATTAATTTTTAATTTTTTTAATTTAATTTTTTTCACTCTCTCTTTTAGCCACTTCTCTCTTCTTGCCACTCCTGTCTTCTCTTCACACTGACCACCCCTAATTTTTAAATTTTAAAAACTTTGTGCACACGTAGGAAGAAAGAGCTTCAATTTTTAACTAATCCGGGCAGATTAAGTTAACCTATCGTTCACACTGACTGTTGAAAGAAAAAAGCTTTCGACATTAAATATATAGACACAAACAACATAAAAAGTTGTTTGATGTTATGATAGTGAATAAATAAAAAATACTCTTTGTTTATAAGTACTTTCACGAGCTTAGCTGCTATTATAATGCTCAAATAGGTATTAATTTCTTCATTGTGAACAGGGAAAGCAGATCCGAGAAAAAGCACGAGGTATGGAATTCCAAGCCACATCCTTAACTTCGTGTGGATGCTCTGTGCAGTTGTTACAATCATGAATGTGTTCAGAGGTTTGCTGACATCCCAACTGGCTAACAGAAAGATTGTTCCTGAAGTAGAAAGCCTCGAAGACGTGGTTAAGAAGCCATACATGATTCCTTTAATTTACAGAAGTAGCTTATACGAAGAAATTTTTCGGGTTCGTAGTCTTTTTATTTATTTATCATTACGCTGTTATTCACTGTTTATTCTACTCACGATGGAATAAAGAAATGTTTACCCCTGACCTTATTCCGTATATTCTAGGAACTTTCTCTTCTTTTGATTGTAATATATGCTGGAAGTTTCATTCCTCTTAATCTATTGTTTCATTTCTTACAGAAGTGAATTGTTCACAGCTTATCATCGTGGATAAAGTTGAATATTGATCAGTTTGTATATCTTTTCTACTTCTCATTTCAAAAGGAAAACGGGTGCACGGGTCGGAAATCCAAATATAAAGAAGAAACTATCGAAATAGATCGAAAGAGGAAAGAAAGTGAGAAAGAAATATGAATTTTTATGCACTAGAGTTACTCCAAATAGAACACACCACAGGCATTATGAATATACACTGAGTGATCACTGAATTATGACCACCCCTATGAAAACTAAATGCGACCCGTTGACCACGTTAGGTGCGAGAGTGCGGAGTTAGTCGACCTACGTGCATAGATAAGGTGTCAGTGGTTCAGAAAGTAAGACGATTCCGGCCATGATGGGTAAAAGGAAGGATATATCGGACTTTCATAAAGGAGAGATTGTTGCAGCTGGACGGGCTGATGCTTCGATTTCCGAAACGGCAGAACTGGTGGGGTGTTCGAGAGCCACCGTAGTTAAAGTGTACCAGGACTGGTGTCAAAATAGTCAAACAACGACTCGACGACAAAACTGCAAAGATTAGCGACATAGTTAATGTTAGAGGCAAGCGCCGAGTTCCACAACTCGTAAAGGCGAACATGCGCAGCACTGTTGAAGAGTTGCCTACCCTATACAATATCGGCTAACACTGAACAATATCTGGCATTAACATGCAACGAACGATCGCACGTATACCAGCATACTAAACCCTACAGCATCCTCTCCTAACCAAGGTTCATCGACGTAAAAGACTCGGCTGGTACAAAAAGAGCATGCAAGTTGGATGTTAGAAGACTAGGAGAAGGTGTGCTGGTCGGATAAGCTGCGTTATTTACTCCACACCGTGGATAGTCGTGTACGGATTGGGCGTCAACAACACGAGGCTCTTGATCCATCATGCATGGTATCAAAACTGCAAGCCGGTGGAGCCCGTTGTATGGTGTGGGGCATGTTTCACTGGCAGGAACTTGGACCCCTGGTGCTTGTGGAACAACGTATCAGTGGTCTCTGCTATCGTCAATTGTTTCTGACTGTGTACACCCCGCTATGTTACACTTTTTCCCGAATGGTAAAGGTGTCTTCCAAGATGACAATGCGCCGAGCCATCGGGCACTTGTTGTGCAGGAATAGTTTGAGGAACACAGTTCTGACTTCCAGCATATCGATTGGCCTCCGAACTCTTACGATATCAATCCCATAGAGCACTATGGGAAGGTATATCAGGCTTCTGGATAAACCAATCACCTCCATACCTGCATTGCTAACCGCATTATACATAGCTTGGTTGGCCATACGTCCTGAACGCGTCCGTCATCTTGTTGAATCAATATCACATTTGATTGATTTCGTACTGAAGACGAAAAGGAGGTTCTACGAAGTATTAGGTAGATGGTCATAATTTAGTGATCTCTCAGTGTATAAAAGTCCTCAGGGCTAGTACAGTTAATAAAATAGCCAATTTCCCAAAACTCTGTTGAAACTTCTGTTAAACCAAAAAGGACTACATGATGTGTTAAGCCTACATAATCAATTATGCATGTTTCAGCTAAAACTCGCACCATAGTCAACAACTTGGATTTGATCATGAAAGTCTGAGCAGACTTAGCATTAGGATACACTCGTTGAAATCTAGAATCGATGTTGTTTCATCAGTGTGTCTGTGATTCCTTGTCTACACATAGTCCGTGTCAATATAGTGGTTTCGCGATGTGGCATCATTCGGTGATCCCAAGGTTCGATTCGGATTAAGGGGCTGGAGAAATTTCTAAATTCTCACCCTTCTCGGCCCGAGAAGAGACATGAAAATTCAGACATTGTCAGAAATTATACACTCCATAGCCGAGAGGTCATGAAAGGGAGTTAGTGCAACAGCACACAATCTTTGGGTTGACGGGGATTCGTCTCTTTGCCGCTAAATACGGTCGATCTGTGTAACCGCACTGGTCCACAGAGTAGCAGATTACGGTCCATTCCCTAAAATTGCTTTTCGCAGAGAGCTGTTTCCTGTTCGGTTCCCAATGGCTACAAACTTATTATTCACTTTATTACTATGACTGAGACCATATCGCTGATGTCTCCAAATCCTAACCACACGCGCCAAATGAAATGGTATGATCCGCTTATTTGATCCGTGTGATCTTAAATTTGAATTCCTATATCCGCAAGTGTATTTGTGATTTAGTTGGCTACGTAATGTACCCTCAATCCATATGGATCTTTTTTTTTTTGTAATAGGGTTTTAATGGCATCAACGAGTGAGACGAAGAAATTTATTTTGTGTAAATTTCTTGGGTTGTGTGGTCAATTTGCTGTTTGATGGAAGAAAACCACGAGTTTCCGGGAGAAAAATTTTTTTTAAAGAAAAAAAATTTCTTTAAATTATTTTTACAGTATATTTAATTAAAATTTCAGGCAGCTGTCACTGATGTCCACAGGACATTGTGGAAAAGAATTGAAAATGAAACTCCATTAAAGAATGACGACGGGGTGAACTTTCCAAAAGCGCAGAAAGGCACTCACGTGTTGATTTACGACGAGCTAGATGCTCTCCAAAAAATTTCAAGGTTAAAGGCGAAACAGAACGGCGCGTGCAATTACCATATTGGAAAAGTTCCTGTTTCACAACACATGGGAGTTGCAATTATGAGAAGAGGCCTTCCTTCGGAGATCAAGGAGCGGATAAATCTTGGGTAAATATTCTTTTAAGTATGAAGACATTCACCTTGTTCTTCTGAGTAGATTAATGCACTTATCAATAAACTGTTATGCTGAAAAAATGTACGTTAAATCCGTGCACCGTTAATTCAGGAAATGGAAAATAAAATTTTAGCATTGAAAACCATTAATTTTAAATTCAATAAAATTGCACTCTCGAAAGAGTCTGTAATGAAAACAATACTTAGATTTTCAATACTCTAAAATGCAAATATTTGCATTTTACTTTCGGATGTTTGTTGTTATATTTGATAGGAAGTCCGTCTTAATTCAGTCATGTGTTGTAGGAATTAATACAATGGTTTGTTCAATTTAAAATTTAAAAAAATATAAATAAATAAGTTGAAATCAGGTGTGGTTTAAGCCCAAAACAATTAAGCTTTTTATACATCAACATGTGTTGTGTCTGTAAATTGCTTTTGATCCCTAATAGTAATCTCTCAGCTGGACAAATTACCTCTTCCATCCAATTTGGGCAGAAACGTTATTATATCCACTGTGCTACACGCGAGGGCAGTGGGGGTTAAATGTAAAAGTGGTGTTAGCATTT
Organism: Mastigoproctus giganteus; assembly: GCF_048544385.1. NCBI lineage: Eukaryota > Metazoa > Arthropoda > Arachnida > Uropygi > Thelyphonidae > Mastigoproctus > Mastigoproctus giganteus. The sequence continues at coordinate 19,557,679 of NC_143575.1, forward strand.
TTTGTCAGAGAAGGCCACGTTCATTATCAGTACTATCATGACGACGAATCCATTAATCAAACATCCCATTGAGAAGTTTAAATCTGGGAAGAAACCTCGGTGTTCAAATTTGTCTCAGATAATCCTCTAATTTTGGAGATGATCCGTTTAGAACGCGAGATTACTTTTACGATCATCTTCTCTTTGAATTACAATAAAACTGCAACTAATGGCATTACAGGTGTCTATAATATCATTTTCCCTTTGTTTTTTTTTGAGTCTTTTGTTCTTTTATTGTTTTCTAGAGATATACTCATAAAATTGTGATAACAATTCTTTGTACATTGCAGGATCACTCGTTTATTCCAAGCTGGAATGCATATTCGGATTAGAAATCGATGGCATTTGAAATGGAAGCTTTGTGATAGCTTGTCCCAAGAAATGAGCTACCAACTGACCCTTGATAATGTGATTCCGGTGTTTTATATGTGGCTCATAGGATCACTCAGCTCTGCTTTTGTGTGCATTGTAGAGTTGATAGTTGGGAATGTGTTAAAGAGGAGAAGAGCAAGAGTACAGCACGGCGTATTGCCATCCCCACAGCTAATTAACCAGTGAAAGCAGCTGCAAATTTAAGTCATCATCACTTAGCTTTCTGCATCTTCACACCAAATATGAAGATTACAATTTAAATATCTTAAAATTCTAAAAAAGATATAACCCTTAATAACAGGATGTCCTAATAGTATAGCACATGTGTATGTCAGGAAAGATGTTTATTCGACGTATACATTAATTAATATGTATATCAGCAAATCAGTTGTATCTCTGTGCATCGAATAAATAGTGATTTCTTGCACAAAATAAATGTTTTTGTTATTCATATACATAATTTAAGGTAGGTAATCTAAGGGAGGGAGGAAAACTGATTTCCCTTCTTTTAGCGGAAACTATTACAAGTAACAATAAAATATCTTTTATTGAAATAACTATTAAGATATACATATCAAGAAGTATAATACAGACGTGTGAGCAATTTTTGAATCTGATACTTAAATTACACCACACTTCTATTCAAAGATCTCTCTTTCTTCACAATTACACCTTGGTTGTCTCATATTACTCTCCTTTAAACCATATAATCAATATTCATCTAATAAATATAAAATAAATTTGTTTCCTAACACTCCATATGCCAATAAATACGATGCGATTTTCATATTGGCTTCCTCGGTCAAAATGTACACTGCCTTTACTTTTCCTCTACAATATTCAGGTGAACTCGAGTAGAGTGGATCGAATTTTATTGTAAACCAGTCACTCTGCGACGATTAAATCCTCTGCTTATCCCTTCACGATGGTGAGTCTATTCTATTAGTAATCTTTGTATGACTCCAATGTGCTAGTCCTGAAATGCTTCATGTAGTATATTTCAGGTAACTGCCCAGGTGTGAAGCAAACTAAAGAAGGGTCTACGTATGGTGTCCACACCACACAGAGGAATCCCATCCCTCTGTGTTACCGTGCAATACTAGGTGGTTGATGACTCTCATCAAATGGTCCAATACCACCACTCTGTTTATTGGCAGCTTGAAGTGGTGAAACTCATATTTATCATCCAAAGTAAAGCTTCAGGAAATCCCCCCCACCCTCTGCTTAGGAGCATTTATTTTACGTACAATCTCCTTGTTTTCGTACCAAATTTCGTCTTTTTCCGCAGGCCATCTCCAGTGTTTACCTGCTGGTTCCATTGCATTGATTAGTGTCCCTTGGTGAAGAAGTCCTCGAATGTATTGTAGTCAAACCATTCAGAAGGAGTGCATCATCATCATCATCATCATATAAAGATAATGTCTTTCCTAAGCAAAAGCTCATCAACACCCGTAATTACAACATTTAAAAACTAAAGTTATTCTTGGACCATTTAGCCGTATGTCTTGATCAACAAACACAGTTGAGCGTAAGACATACGTTTCCATCCCTACCGCGTGGAGGTAGGTCCTCTACTATCTTTCTTTGAGAACACAATTTCCTAAACAACGTGAGGACTAAAACTCACATTGAATTCTGAATAAACAATATATATATATATATATATATACACTATCAACACAGCAATATAAAATATCTAAAAACCTAGGTCATGGCTATATACAGCCTTGAAACATTATCAACATATTTACATCAATTCAATTCCATCAATAAGACTATCTTCAGAGTCTTACTGTGAACGCTTCACCCACATACCACAAGAATGCATCATAGCATTCACGACTTAGAAAGATTTCATGCGGCTCAACGACTCCGCCCATCACCATTCGCAGCCTTCTACGAAAGTCCTCATACCGAGGACACCACAGCAACAAATGCTCACTCGTTTCCTCCTCACCACAGCTACAGTTGCTACTCTCACTCAACCCTAGTTTGTTAATCGAGTCCTAAGCCCATGCCCCGTTATAACCATCGTTGGAAACAGCCCTAACATAGGCCAATCGCTCTTCGCCCTTTGAGTCATGACACCCGGGATAAATCCGTAAGTCACCGGGCCAACTTCAGACTGCGTCCATCGTGCCTGCCAGATCGTAGCCATTTCCCCTGCTATTTGACTTCTTTCAGATCTTACATCAGCTGGTCCATATATCTTCGTTATATCCGGACAGGCCTGCATGCCAAGGATTACCGCCGGGGAACCCCTTTTTGTTTTGTACAACAGATACCTCTGTGCAATAATCAAGTCAATAGGAAATTTCCCCGACAGAACATGCAACGCATCGTTGGACACAGTCCTACAAGTTCTTGTGAGCGCCAAGATAGTCAGCCTCTGAGAAGCAAACAGGTGCCCTCTGACGAACGTATGTGCTATTGCTCCACCCCAAGCACCACAGCCATAGGTCATAATCACCTTAAACACACAGTCGTACATCAGCTTGAGAGCCTTCCCTCTCAAGCCCCACTTCTGATGCACGACCCTCTTAATCCTGGCATATATTTTCTTAATTTTCACCAAAGGCTATCAAGCGAGATTTTCAGCTTTTCATCCTATCAAATGTATGTCTCTTTTTTAATTTGGAATAAGGAGCATGTCAAATGAATTCTCAGAGGATTGGAAGTTAGTTATTTTCACGATTGAAAAGAAATTCAACCTGTATGACTCTGGTGGTAGAGAAACGATTCGTTTGAGATGTTATGAAGAATACCATTCATATTGTATGGTGTCTACTGTGAAATTCCCTACCATCCAAATGTGGGAGGTGCATTTAGTATCATGTGTAGTTTATAAAGGTTCCGTTAATGCCAATGGATATCTAACTATATTGGAAGTCAAACTGCTGCTAACCTTAGAGAGCATTTCAACCTGCCAGACAATTGCATCTTTCAGGACGCCTCTGAGCTTCAAACCTGATACGCTCAAAAGATGTTCATTGCTCGCTATCCGTGTTATAAGCTTTTAAAAATACGTTTAAAAAATAACCCACAGAAATATATCACCCTGTAAGTAAATGTTTAAACGTGCCTCATACATGAGAGACATGAACTAAACAAACAGCCTTTCTACAATGAAGTTTTACAATTAAAAAGAACTATGTTGTCTATCGTAGATGCAGTTACTGGTAGCCATAAACCCGAAGTCCTTAACCACCACCAGGTTGTGTTCATAAAAGATCGGGACTTCCTTTGATGTTATCCTCTGTTAGTTTTATTTTAAACGGTTCAAAGTTTTCTCTTTTGCATCGACTCTGGATCAATACAGAGGATGGCACTAGTGACTTCTACTGGAAACAAACATCCCTAGAGCCAGAGGTACGTTTAACCTTACATCTTTCGGAGCTTGAAGTTTTGGCTAAGGAATCATAGATATCGATACTTTTCTTCAATGCCTAGAAAACGAAAAGCCTGCATTTCGGTTGATGCAAACAGTTATATTCGAGCACCTTGACAGCGTTAGAGAGAGTCTAAAGGCTGTTGTGTTTTCAAACTCGTTTGATGTATCGTTTAACGAAGTCTATGCATATTATATCAGAACTGTAGAATCGTATACGCGTTCAAATTTTTTCTGCTAAGTGCCAGAGAGAGGGGATAAAAACAGAGTTCAACTTATATGGTGTATTCAGGGTAGTAAATTCGAACTTAATTGTGCCTACACATTGAAATATACGACGTATCCATTCAGATAAAAAGCTTTGTACCTTATGTAAGTGATTGTGTTAATTTTTATACTTTTGTGATTTGGGGCTAGCTCTGTAAAATCTTATCAATAAAGAAATATATTCTATTTGCAAGTGTTGTGTCTATCTTTTTCTTAGCTACTAGAAAAATAACTAATTTTTTCCAATAATCAATAGCCTTGAAATCTTAAATTTTGGGAAGTTACTTTTAAAAATGTAAAAAAGCGTAAAATTCAAGTGTGAAAGAGTAAAATTCAAGTTGCAGATTGGACTGATAGATGGAACCCCTGTTCACAACGTTGGTAAAATAAATGTTCACATCAAAAACAGTACAGAACACAGGAAAAAAATCTTTACTTTTCAGGTTTGCAAAGACAAAGTGTGTCTAAATCATTGGGCGACATAAATAGTCTCAACACAGAAAATAAAAAAAAAAAACAAATAAAACGCCCGAGGCAAAATTGTTCGTATCACCGTCTTAACTACTGACAAGTAAGGCAGTCACCTAAGGGTTTCCATCGAGTTTAGGAATTGGCAGCTGCCTTGGAGAGCCACTGTGGGTTTCAGGCCGTGTATTTACAACTATATACGGTAGTGTTACCCTTACTTTATGAGAAACCCTCGTAATTCTACCCAATTCGTGATATTTATTTTCTTTTTAAAGATATTTTAATTACAGTTAGAACTTTTCTAATTGGAAACCTATATATTTCTGATTGGCTCCATTTTTATTGCAAACTAGCTCTATTACACCAAATTAGTGAAGTTCAATTCAAATCTCTATTACTATAGGAGCCAAATTAACTAATTTTGAATTAACGAAAGTCGTTTTCAGATTAAAGTTCCTCCATTAGGAGTAATGTTGGAGTTATGGCAATGTTAGAGTTATTACTGCAAGTGAATGATCGATACATCACGAATAAATTCCGCAATGAAAATCTGTTAGCACACCTTGAAAACACAACATTTATGATAAAAAATCAATAACTATTTGTAGTTGACGGTATGCACCCAACCAATTACATACACTATTTAGTAGTCTTTTCATCTGACTGCACATCAAGAACATATTTCAAAGGACAATGCCGGAATGAATTAATACAGAGCCAGCCAGTCTAATAAAGCAGAAAATGTTATTACTTATCAGTTTCATTAACTATTTTGATTCGAGCATTAAGAGCCTGCTCACTACTGTAGTGTAGAGAGTTGGTAACCCACGTCTAATAACAATAAAGCCATAATAGAATTATATAATAACAATATATCCGATGTGATAGTTGTCTATAAAGAAGATCATTCATGAGATAATTCATTAATTAAACGTACAGGGGCTTAAACATATAGGGGCTTAATTGGTAAATGTATGTAAACTGCGTACCTCGGTAATAGCTCTACTGATAGCTGTTGTGGGGTTCTAGGAGCATCTTAGACCACATTCCATCCTATATATTAAGTCAATAAATTGAGTGTTCTGCAGTTGATTTGCTGTTTACTAGACAAAAACTCCAAGTTTCCAGTAGGAAAACCATGCCAACCCCTTGTCTGAGACCGACTAACTCAACCACATTGAGAAATTCCTCGCATCATTGATGTGATTTGAACTCAGGTCTTTTCCAGTGGGTGTGAGGAGGCAATGATTGTTCCAACTATGCTACACACTGAAGGCCAACTGATTGTGCCTGGTCCTAAGCACCTATATGTGTAATTAATGAATTATCGTATGAATGTTTTTCTTCATAGACAATAACAGCTATTAAATAGGATATATTGCTATTATATAATTCTGAAATGGTCTATTGTCATTAGATGTACATTACGAACACCGTGCACTACACGGTGTCAGTAGGCTGTTAATGGGGCAAACCAAAATAGTTAATGAAACTGATAAATAATTTTTTTTTTCTCTATTGGTCTAGCGAGCTCTGTATTCATACATCTCGCGACCCTGGCAAAGGCCAGCCAAGGTATGATGGGCAACCTGGCTCACGTTCCAGTGGTGGAGGCAGGCAACGTGAGCTCACACTAGGAGCTCTACAGCCAAGTAGCCAGAGGACACAACAACAAAAGATGCCACTACTCTGACATAAACCAGACATTACAATTACAATTAGGCTCCCAGGTCTGGGCATTGCTGTCACCACCCAGCCTTGCACTACTGCTGGTGGGTGCGGGATTATAGTGCTGGATTGCACTGACAGATTTATTAGACCCAGGCCTGGCTTTTCGTGCCAAGGATGAGCGCGGGGTTGCATTTACCCACGTGGTGGCTGCCCCCGGTGGAAAAGTGACCGGACTTCACAATACACTACACATACACATTTACACTGTTCTGGTCAGAATACTGAGTTGCTTTTGCCAACAAAGTACGCAGGTGGAGATAGACATATATGTCTGGGTGCTTACAGTCAAGCATGGTGGTGGTTCCATCATAATCTGGGATTCCTTCTGTTTTTTCTTGAGTGGATGACATCGTCAGAATGAAAAGAATTTTGATAAAAAAGACTATAAAAATATTCTCGAACATAATGCAATATGCTCTCGATTTCGACTTGTGCAAGAAAATTTATATTACAACAAGACAATCAATGACCCGAATAAGAAACGTAAACAACTAAAATTAGTCAACAGGAAGGGGATACTGAAAATTATGGTGTGGCCGCCCCAGTCACCTGACTTTAACCCAATAAGAGCTCTTATGGGATCATCTAGACCATCAAGTCGAGGTCTGCCCATCTTCACAAAATTTATGGGAACCGTGCAGATCGCTTGGAATAATGTTACTCAAAACACTGTCATAAAATTAATTACCAGAATGATACATCTGTGTAAGGCAGTGATAAAATCTCCTGGAGAATATTTTGACGAAAAATAACTATAGTATTTCAATATTAAGCATTTCAATATTTTTTGCTGTAAATATTCAATTCTTAAGCACGCTGCCATCTTTGCATGTATGCTGCAGTTATAACGGGAGGGAGAGATGGTAATAGTGCATCTCGGATTCCACAGTCCGGGACGAAAAATAAAGTTGAGCAACGGAATCTACGCACAAAATTTTATAGGAACGGAGCCCATTCCCAGCCCAGTCAAAAGCTGGAAGCGTTCGAGATCACCTAAAATTGGCAGCAGGCAACCTGTCCAATGCTCTACGGCCCGACCCATTGACAAAACATAAGATAAAGAACGGTAAATGTACTAGTATAAAACCCTAGAAACAGAAACAGAAACAGAAACAAAACTTACTCAGATGATAGTCTCTTGCAACTGAATCTTCTGGCGTATATGATCCATGTAATTCAAGATTAAGCCACAGATATAAGCAAAAAAGAAAAAAAAAAGCAAGAGCATAAAATCCATGTAGTAGCACAAATAACGTTCTCTAATTCTCCCAACGGTTTAGTATATAAAACAGTGTGGGCCATATTTTAATCACGTGTACGGCATTCAATATTTTAATGTGTTCAGTTTGTTTACAGGGGATAGCAGCAATGATGCGCAGATGCGCCAAGCATTTTATACCTAGCAAGGTTTAAAGGGTTTTTTTAATGAAAACTGAAACACAAGATGTTTTAGAACCTATAGTACTGAGTATTGTGCATGGGTTGAAATTAGCATTAGCAATAATAGAGGCATATGATGCAAGAAAGAAAGCTCATATAACATCAAATTTCTGCACATCTGTTCTACAACTGTCTGTCCTCAATTTGAATTTATGTCCCCTCAGGCGTGTAAACTGAGCAACAGGAAAAATCTCATCAGTATTCAGATTGCCAAAACCATTCAAGGCCTTATACACTTTAATCAGATCACCTGGCAGGTGCCTAGTCTCCAGACGCTGCAATTTGCAGAACTTAAGCCTTTCTCGGTAAGAGAACCCCTTTGTTCTCACTAAACTTGTTGCCATTCTCTGTGCTCGTTCTAGCAACTCTACATTCTTCCTAAAATGAGTCCTCCAGATCTGTATGAAGTACTCAAGGTATGGCCTGATAATCACCATATACAAAAGAATAATCACCTCCCTATCCCTGCTAGCAAAATTCCTATATATGTCATAGACAAAACACTATGATCTACTCTTGCCACCTGTCTGCACTGCTTCGAAAATTTCATACGTCACTGCATATAACCCCCAATTCTTTTTTCATTTTCCACTAACTTGAGTGTAACACCGCACAGTTCGTATGTTACTCTGGGTTACCAATATGCAATACTTTATATTTGTCAATGTTAAACATCAGTCACTTGGTACTGTCACGATACCAAGGTTGTCCTGGTAACCTTGGTATCGTCTGCAAACGTGGATATTAAGCCTGATATATTTTCATCAGTATCATTGATAAATACAGAAAATAACAATGGCCCCAACACCGAACTCTGGGGAACTCCATTAATTACATTAGTTCAAGAAGAGCAGAATCCATTGATTACCATTCCCACTCTTCTCTCACTGAACCATCCCTTCATCCATAGCAGCACCTGTCCCTTAATTCCCCACTACTCTAATTTGTCCAGCAGTCTTCCATGTACAAAAGCATCAAAAGCTTTCCTGAAATCCAAGTATATGATATCAAAATTATTTTTTGCATCCAGTTCCTTTGTAACCACATCATAGTATCCAATCAAATTGGTCAGACAACCATGCTGAATTGGTCAGACAACAAATCCATGCTGAATCTGAATTATGAATTATTATGACAGTCTTGTCTAGATGATCCTGCAGTCCATCTTTAACCAGTGACTCCATTATTTTCCCCGGAACAGAAGTCGAACTAACAGGTCTGTGCTGTTGTAACCCTTTGATCCCCCTTTGTAAATTGGAAATACATTTGCAAATCCCCAGTCCGTGGGGATCTCCCGTGAGTCCAAGGAAGATCTCATGATTATGGCTAAGGGCGTGCTTACTTACTTTTCTGTCTCCTTTAATATAACTCGATAGATTCCATCCACCCTAAGTGAAGATTTTGAAGATGAAAGAAGATGACGTTAGATGAAGTTGACGTTAGACTTGAATTTTTGTAGATTTTAATTTGCAACAATATATATGAAGGAAAGTTTAAAGGATAAATAAGGAAGAAGAAAGAAGAAAATTTGGTTCTGTGTACTTTGGATGAGAGAGAGAAAGAGAGGGAGAGAGGCCAAATCAGAAGAACACTGCCCATGAAGTATCTATAGAAAAGGCATGCAGCAGAAACAGAACGTCTATGAGGAGCGGAGGGACACTGTTACAGATGGGTCATTAATTAACCTAACTGCCCTCTTTTGAATGGAATCTAGAAGCCTCAGAGAGATTTGGGGGGGGGGGCACCACCCCGATGTGGGAACAATATTCTGTGGTAGCGTGGATTTGCGATTTGTACAGAGTGAACAGCCGTTTGGAAGAAAAGTAACGCTGAGAGCGAAAGAGAAAACTTAGTTTTTTTTAAGCAGAGGAATCAATATTTTAATGTGCTTATGTAAAGAGAGATTAGAAATCAAGGAAATCCCAAATAGAGAAATATAATCTTGCCTAGAAATCGCGGTGTCATCGAAGATAAGCATAGGAGCAGAAAAATTCTTTTTGCGAGATATAAGATAAGACTGAGTTTTAGAAGGGTTGAAATCAACTAAGTTATCTTTTCCCCACTGGAGAATTACCTGGAGATCAGCATTTAAGGAACAGGCAGCAGATATTTGAGAATTTGAAGATATTGGAGCAGGGCAAAGTTACTTAAACTGGTACGTAGAATGCAACATGCAATCATCAGAAAATCTATGGATAGAAATTTCCGGTCAATGGAAGAAGGTCATTAATATACAAGAGGAAAAGTGTGGGAGAAAGAATTGAACATTGAGCAACACCAGGAATAGTGGAGTAGGTAGAAGGCAGAGCGCCATCTGCTATCACCCGCAGTGAGCAGTCAGAGAGAAAACTGAATACCCAATTATAAAAAACCCTTGGAAAACCATTTAAGATGGAAGCTTACTTAGAAGACCTTTATACAAAATATGATGAAAAGCCCTTGAAATGTCAAGATGAACTAATTGAGTTTCACCAGAATTCCCTATTGAATTTGTCGACAGATGGGTAATATAATTCTAGATATTATTATCTAGATGTAATATTATCTAGATGTTCTGGGGGCACAAACGTTTCACGTGGGCGGGTAGCTAATGCCAGGGAAGAGAGCCTAAAAAACTTCAAGGGTTGTGTTAGGGTTGTTAAATATACAAGAACAGTAAATCTTAATTGTTTATACAGTAACGTTAGAAGTGTCGTCAATAAAATGAGCGAATTCGAACTGCTGGTTAAAACAAGTAACGCGGACATAATAGGGCTTACAGAGACGTGGTGCCACCCGGAAATTGGGGATGATGAGTTCCAGTACGGCTTGTATAATGTATTTAGGAAGGATAGGGTAGATAGAAGGGGTGGTGGGGTAATGCTTCTTATCAGAAGCAGCCTGAGTGCGACGATAGCTTTCCCGGATTCAGACGTCTCACATGCTAGTATAGATTCTGTATGGTGTGAGATAGTTGGAAACAAAGGTATAATGCGAGTAGGAGTAATCTACAGACCAGGTGATTGTGAAGATTATGACAAAAGCCTCTACATGCAAATGGCATGGGCAAGTAAGCGTCAATGCCTTATTATGGGTGATTTCAATCTGCCTCTAATTGATTGGAGTAAATGGGAAGGAAACTCGACATGGGGAACAAAATTTTTAAATCAACTAGATGACTGTTATTTGTATCAACATGTCAGGGAAAATACTAGAGAAAAGAATATCCTAGACCTCATCATCACACATGAATCAGATGACATAACAGGGCTGACAGTAGAGGAACCAGTAGCAGGAAGTGATCACGGAGTTCTACGGTGGATGATGACGAGAGAGGTAGCAGAAGTAAAAGGCAAAGGAATGGGTTTTAATTTCAGAAAAGGAAATTACGATGCCTTAAGGTACTACATGGCCTCTATTAACTGGGTAGATATCGCGCTGAGAATGAATACAATTGAACTGTGGTACGCTTTTAAAACATTAATCACAGATGCCTTGAATGCGTATATACCATTAAAAAAATACTCCACGAGGAGGGTTCCAAGTTGGATGACTAGTGAAGTTGCCGCATTACTTGAGCAGAAAAAGGTGGCATGGAAAGGTTACAGAACAATAAAAAGTACTGAAGCCTATAACAGCTACAAGGTGATGTGTAATAGAGCCACAGAAAAGGTTCGACAGGCAAAGGCAGTTTATGAGAAATCACTAGCAAACAGAGCAAAGAGGGGGGATAAAGAATTCTTCACATATATAAATGCCAAGAAGAGCAGGACAAACCAGATCGGACCTTTATGTAAGGGAAAGGGGATAGTAATAAATACATCAGCTGCCGTTGCAGATGAACTCAACAGTTATTTTGCATCAATATTTACAAATGAAAAGCCTTTTGTGGCAAAGGGAAATTGTGGGAGCGAAGTTAAAAAATATGTAATTAATGATATTGAAATTTCGCAAGATTATTTAATGAAAAAACTTTCGAGCCTACAGACCAGTAAGGCTCCTGGAGTTGATGGAATATACCCTATAATCTTAAGAGAGGCAGCAAGCGAGTGCATTGAACCATTGAGGCTAATTATGCGAGCATCACTAGACTCTAGGGAGATTCCCTTGGATTGGAAAAGTGCAAATGTATCTCCCATACATAAGGGTGGCTCTAAAAGTGAAGTTGGAAATTATCGACCTGTCAGTCTGACTTCAGTAGTAGGGAAAATCATGGAGGCAATGATCAAGGGTGGAATTCAGGATCATTTGGATCGAATTGAAATTCTCAAGGATACTCAGCATGGTTTCGTAAAGGGAAAATCATGTTTAACAAATCTGGTTCGCTATTTCGAAAGGGTCACTCACGAGCTGCATTTAGGGAATAATTTCGACATTGTTTATTTAGATTTCAGCAAAGCTTTTGACTCAGTCCCACATGAGCGGTTGCTTTATAAGCTGGAACAGGTTGGAATCACTGGGAAAATCCTTAGATGGATAGAAGGATGGCTTCAGGGCAGGAGGCAGAGGGTTGTGATAAATGGCTATTCCTCAGATTGGGTTGATGTAAGAAGTGGGGTTCCCCAAGGATCAGTATTAGGACCACTGTTGTTTTTAATTTTCATAAACGACATTGATGAATGGATAGAGGGCGTGATGTCTAAATTTGCAGATGATGTTAAAATTGGGAGAGTAGTTAATGATCACTGTCAAGCTGAGCTTCTTCAGAGAGACCTAGATAGACTTCAGGAATGGTCAGAAAAATGGCAGCTGTGCTTTAATCCAACAAAGTGTAAGGTATTACACCTGGGAAACAGTAATCCCAAAAAAACTTATTCACTTGGTGGAGTTCAACTAAAGCCAGTACTGGAGGAAAGGGACTTGGGTGTTACGATACGGTCAGACATGAAATTCTCTGAGCATTGTAAACAGGTTGCAAGGAAGGCCCATGGTGTCCTATCGATGATCTATCGAACTTTTGCAAGTAGAGATAGGGACGTGATAATCCCATTATATAAGGCCTATGTTAGACCACACTTGGAATACTGTGTTCAAGTATGGAGACCGCACCTAAAGAAAGACATCGAGCTTCTTGAAAGGGTGCAAAGAAGGGTAACTCGCCTGGTGAGATCGGCAAAAGGGCGTCCTTATGAAGAAAGACCTCGTATATGTGGGTTGCAGAGTTTGGAAACTAGACACCTTAGAGGAGATTTGATTGAGGTGTTTAAGGCTCTGAGAGGCATCAGTAAAATGAATGAGGACAAAATTTTCAAGATTATAAATGATGCTAGAACTAGGGGACATAAATTCAAGTTACGGGGGGAAATGTTTAGATTGGACTGCAGGAAGTTCTATTTTAGCCAGCGAGTTATAAATTACTGGAATAAGTTGCCTTCATGGGTGGTAGAGGCCGACAGTTTGGGGAAATTCAAAGGTCATCTGGATAGTACTTTCGGGTAAGGGAAGCGCATAGGATGATAGGTTTAATTTCCTTTTTATTTTATTTTTTTATTTATTAATTATTATTATTTTTTTTTTTGTTTTTATCATTGTTTTGTTCGGATTTTTTTTTTTTTTTGGCTGGTGCAGCATAAGCCATCGGCTTTCTTGCACCATGCGGCCGTTACTAATACTAATACTAATACTAATACTAATAATCGAGAACATCACCAGTGGATGCATAGTAGCGATTGTTGATCAGATGGAAGGTTTCCAGATAGTTTAAGAGTTGGCGGTTAATTTAATTCTCCATTATTTAAGAAAGAGTATAATTAAGTGCAAAAGGATGATAACTAGATGAAAGGGACTTGTCACGCATTTTTTGGGAGCTAGCTGCATATAAGCAAAAATATTTATGATTTTATTCTAATGACTACTGTTTTGAGCCTTTAGCTATACAAACTCGAATTATTTTAAATTTTTAATAAACATTTTTACACATACTGTCAAATATAATTACATCATGAAATCGACTGAGTTGTTCTCTGTAAATTAAAATGTATCCATTATAGCCAACCCTGTGTCCCTTCACATGCACACATTTCTTTCGTTTTAATGTTAAATTGAATCATTTACTTGAAAATGAACGAAACAAATAAAAATAATCGAACCTCATCGATTCTTAGCCATCAGGAAATTATGTCCACAAAGCTGCATTATGGAGGACATTATGGTTTTAGCTTAAAGGAAACTGCATAATTTATTCTTTTTATGTCCAACATACGAATAGCGACCGGTACTGAACTGCTTGAGAATTGTAATGTAAGAGGTTTTTTTTTTAACTCTTCATTTGCTGGGAACATACAAAATTATTATTTACCTATTGTCTCTGACAATTTCGTCTAATGGACCAGAGGTAAATAATAATTTCTCCTTACCCAACTGTAATTTTGTGTCTCCTTGGTACCGGCCCAAACATTGCAATTAAACAAAGAGAGTTGTGGTTTGGAAGAAGGTGGAAACAGCGATTAATATATTAAAAGCAGCCCGAAGAAGAAAAAATATTGATCCCGGCAGTATTTTTTATAGGGACGCGTAAAGTAGAGTAAATAAATTTGATGGGTTTGAAATATTGGTGGAGTAATGAAAGGCAAACATTGTGGTGATATTCCAGACATGAATGCAAAGTGCAAAGAAGGAACGGACAGGACAGAAAGGGGATTATGCTCGTGGTTAAGAAGCACATAGTAACTAAAGCAGAGCAACCAGGAGACGTGTTTGGCTAACGCTCAATGAGCCAGTTTAGTGTGGCATAAGCACTGGTAAAACGAAGGGACTTTTAGTGTTAGTGATATGGTGAAAGGAATCTACAGCCTTTTGCTACATTGGCAAAAAAATATATCGTGGATGAAAATTAAAAATCAGAATGTATAAAAAGTAAAAAGAAAATTAACAGCCAATGTGTCTCCGTTCTCACTATGATAAATTTCTAGCTGAACATCTCCAAACTCTTGACTCAACTATCCACGGAGGAATCTTATTGGAGGAAATAACAATTTCTGGATAAAAGAAAGTGCCCTACAATCCAGTTTCAATACTTCTTCGTTTGGTTAATTTGGCGTTATTTGAATTTATGACCATGGTACGTTGTAGACAGCCTTCTTTTATAACGATGAAAGGAGTGCACACAGGCCAAATGAACGTGTTAACTACAGTGTACAATTATACAGTGCCCACGTGGGTAGTTCAGTTGGTGTAATCACTATGCTCTTCCCACCAGGCGAGAAAGAACTGAGCTCGAATCCCATCGATAAAGCGAAGAATTTTTATGGATCATTTTCCCATTTTGGCTGAGTTAGTCGGTCTCAAAGTCCACTCACAAATTGGAATTTGTGAGTTGGTCATTCAAATAGAAGTAGAAATTTTATGGATTTATTAGATGACCGTTTTCTAGATCAGCATGCTGGAGGGGAAACGAGAGAAAGCAAAACACTCCATCTAATTATCAGTACCGACCCTTGATGTTGGAATTCTTTAAAGATACGACTACTGTCAAGGGTAAAGTGAAGGGATTTCGCTTTCGAAAACCAAATTCCCTTCCCCTGGCCGTATTCGAAAAGGTCACTGCATTGATCCTAAATATTTACCATTTATTTTGTTATATCATGAAGATTCCACGAAATGAAGCCAAATATATATGATTTAAAAACCTTGAGCATATGCGTATGTTGTGCGAAAGCATAAACATCAAAACTGCCATCTTCCCACAGATCATTACTTCAGAAAGGGAAACAGCGAGGAAATGGGCTCAGCAGAACTGAGTTTGGTTTCGGCATGAATCTTCGACTGCGCACTTGTTCATACTCTTTAATACTACCAGTACAGTACACATTCACTCGCCTTCAAAAATAAGAAATGGCTGCATGCAGGCTAACAAACAGTCAAGTATAATTAGTTAACGAACATTTTATCACGAATGTTTTACATTCGTCATAAACGTGTGCTGTTCAACAGTTTCCGATTGGCGCATTTGGTCATTAATTATCGATCCATCTCTTTGACCAACGTCCCTGTTGTTTGGGAGTTTCATTACGGAAAAAAAGATCGTAGTAGATGATCTTGGCCAGGTGAGTACTTTAACACCTTCATAAATCTGTGAATAAGAAACAAAATTGTATTTTTTTTCTTCTTATAATTTCATTGTTTTTTTTTTAATAGTTTAGTACTGTGTCCAGTGAGGGATATTATTTTTTTCTATTTCCTATCTGATTACAAAATCCGTGCAGAGAAACACATTTTGTGAGCATCAGCAAAGACCCAGCTTCATACTTGTTCCTCGTAGATTTGCTGGAGGTTACTGTTGTTGGGCACCGCTGGGTCGATCAGGTAGCCATTTATTTCTTGTCGATGAGGGTTGTCTGGTCTATTGTGCTGGATCGTCTTGTTTGTCATTATTGCGCAATCCCAGTATTGTTTGTGCGTATGGGTATCCACTATGGCCTAAGGTCCATGCTTGTAATACTGTACACTGAATGGATCGTCCGTTGACGTGTGAGTGCTTAGATTCAGAGCTTAGATTAGCTCCTTGATACGTGTTTTATTTTAGTGTTTTGTGACAACCCCAGTTTTAGATAATGTGTGCAATAAGTATATGAATTGTTGTTGAGTCTGGAGATAACTTTCTTTAGGCTGACAGTTAAGGAAACTCTCTTTAGAAACGGATTTAGTTTCTACCCTTACATCATTCATTTTCGTTGTATTTTGCAATAATGGCTGCCAGCTACAGTTATTACTTTTAACTTGTTGTTTAATCCAAAATCTTGTGTTAGGCAAACAATAATTGTTATTTTGGACATTTGGGAGGACTGATATACTTTTCAGCTTATTTTGGTCATAATTTCTTGCCGTCCTGGATGTGTTTTAGAACTTTGGCATTGCCTCCATTATATGTTTTAGAAATCCAATTTAATGATTTTTGAAGATGAAGTGAGAGATGAAAGAAGGGATTCTAGATCTAGAATCACAACCTTCTGAATCATTTCACTGCACTAGTGCAACAAGGGACACAAAAAAGTCCGTCTTTACAATGAAAGCTGCTTATCAATGGGTTTTACATCTGTTGGTAATCAAAGTTGTCCTATTCCATTGTGCATCTTCTGTGGAAAACAAGTTACAAATGCAGCAATGGCTCCAGCAAAATTGAAAAGACACTTAACTACAAATCACAGCCATTTGACAAGTAAAATGTTGATTATTTTAAACGGCTATTGTAATCTCAAAACAAACAGAGAAATGCTTTTGTTAAAAACAGTCGCATTTATTGAACAGGCTCGAGAAGCAAGTTATTTAGTAGCTGAACTTATTGCCCAGAAAGAAAAAGTCACACAGTTGGTGAGAACTAATAACGGCAGCATGTAAAATTATAGCATGAGTAACATGCTAGCACAAGATGCAGTACGAGACATTGAAAAGGTTCCACTCTCAAACAGTACGATAAGGGGACGTATTGGTGACATGTCACATGATGCTGAAGAGGTTTTGTGTAATAAATTGAAAAACAACAGCTTATATATCCAGGTTGATGAGTCAACAGATTTCACCAATAAATGGCACACTGCCGCATTTGTAAGATTTGTAAATGATGGTGAAATTCAAGAAAAAAAAATTGCGCTGCAAAGAGCTACCCGAAACAAGCAAAGGCCAAGATGTATTTAATGTTTTGTCTTCATATATGAAAACAAAAGGTCTGTCTTGGAGGAACTGTGTTAGTATCTGTACTGATGGTGCCCCATCGATGATTGGCTCCATAATAGGTTTTGTCTCTTTTGTAAAAAAAGAAAATCGTGACGTTGTTACAACACACTGCTTTCTTCACACAGAGATGCTGGTGTCAAAAACTCTTGGAGATGAAATTAAAATTGTTCTGGATGATGCTAAGAAAATACTTAGCTTTATTATACAAAAACCAATTCACCCCCTGCACATAACTCCCCTGCTACATACAGAAATCCGATGGCTTAGCAGAAGAAGAGTTCTCAACAGGGTGTTTGAGCTGAAAGGTGAATTTCAGGAGTACTTTCAAGAAAACAGTAGGCTAGATTTTGCTGAGCGCTTTGAAGATTAAGAATGGTTACAGAAACTAGCCTATTTAGCAGACATTTTCCATCACATGAACCAGTTGAATAAGTCTCTGCAAGGCCCTGAAGAAAATGTTTTGACTTCAAGTGACAAGATTCTTGAATTTAAGCCATCAGATTTCTGTATGTAGCAGGAGATTTATGTGCATGGGGATTTATGTGTCTGAGTGAGGAACCCTGAAAATTATTTCGGGGTTCCTCACTCAGATATACACTTGTGTTGAAAGGGAGGGAAAATGCTGTTTAACTTTGGAAAAATCATGTTGCAAAGGAAATCTTGAAATATTTCCACTGCTGATTGGGCTTGAGGGTTAGGAAAGATATCAGCAAAGTCTCAAGTTTTATTTAAAAAACCACCTGGAAGAACTGCAGAACAAAATTGAACAGCGTTTTACCTCCCTTTCAATACAAGTGTATGTCTGAGTGAAGAACCCTGAAATAATTTTCAGAAAAAAGGTTAAAAAGGTTGAGAAAGGTTGCCCTATATGTTCAATTAATGAATTATCGTATGGATGATCTTCTTTATAGGCAGTAACGGCAATTATCTAGGATAAATAATTTTATAATGACTACATTGTTATTAGATACGCGTTACCAACATTGTACACTGCATATTAATTAGTAGACTCTTAAAGGGGCGAACCAATACAGTAAAAATTTAAAAATAATAATATTTTCTGGTCTACTAGACTGTCTAGCTCTGTACTCATCCACCTCAGCATCCAACTAGTGAAATATGTGCTAGATATGCAGTCAGAAGTAAAACAGCGAAGGACCGTACCAAATATTGCATTCAGTTGATTGCATGCAGACTGACATACAGACAAATACAAATAGTTAATGAATGTTTTATCATAAATGTTTTTAATGTTGCGTTTTTAAGGTGAGCTAAGAGATTATCATTGCAATATTTATTCATTATGTATCGATTTTTCACTTGTAGTAAGAACTCTAATAACATTGCCCCAATGTCTGGTTCCATTATGTAAAAGGAACTGAGTTGGATTGCTTGGGCAGAGTACTATAACATCTTCATAATTCTGTCTGATAAGAAAGAAAATTATATTGCTCTTCATTATTATAATTTCACTGGTTTTCAGCAAGGAATGTTTTCTTTATATTTCCTTCATCAATACACATTCTCTGCAAAGAATCATAAAACGTGTTTGTAAACATAAACAAAGCCCAGTGGAGGTCTTCTCTTTGAGCTTCAGAAACAGAAGAAGAAGAATATGTGGTACAAATGTGGTATCAAAAGTAGCTGTGCCCCATTGTTTTTTCCTCTCTTTTATAATTATGTGTAGTAGGTTTTATATATTTTATATTGTATTATGAAACTTTTGCTGATAATTTATGGGCTTTTACCTTTATTGGAACAATATGCAGGTTTAGGGGTATATGTTGTAAAACGAAACTTTTTCTCAAATTTATCTGATTTTCTGATTTCACATTTCAGGTTATCACCACTACATGCGTAGAAAAAACTAAGATGGTTCGTCTTCGAATACTTTATCAGGTAGGCATGTAATTGTGTTACTTTATTCTGAAAACATTTTTCTTTAAATGAAAATTATTTAAATCGTGGCTCCTGTGTTAATTAAGATTGCAGTAGAACTTCACTAATTCGGACCAAAGGAGCTAGATGGCAGTTAAAATGAAGACACACCGAATTATAGAGGTTTCGAAATAGAATCAATAATAATCCTTCTAAAAATTAAATAAACACCACGAATTGGTAGAATTATGAGGGTTGTTCATAAAGGGTAACGATACAATATCTAATTGTAAATGCACGGCTTGAAACCACCCAGTGGCTCTCCAGGATGATTCGTCTATGAATTGTCAAGTTGGAGTTAATGTGCTAAGGATACGAGCATTACTGCCCATATCCTTAACACCTAAGTGAGTTGTTTATTTAGGAACATCTGTCAGATATCCTGTGGAAAGAAACTGCTTTAGGAGTGATTCGGTTGAGATGGAATTATAAGAGTACTTTATTTATTGGGATTTATTTTGATGTTGAGGGCAAAATGACGAATGGAATAAGCTCTTATAATGTTTTCAAATCCACGCGCTACCATTATGATTTAGATTTTGCATTTTCAGAGTTGTGGTTTAAAATTAATAATCCAAATTATGTAAACTAATTTTCCATTTCTTGCTGATCTCAGTTTATCGTGTTTTTTTTGTTTTGAACGGAACAATATTTAAAATATTTCTATTAATCTCACGCAGGAGTTTCTAGAACATAAAATATAAACTCGATACAATTTATTTACGCTTGTCTTTCTCTTCTGTAGGGGACAGATTTCGCATATCGAAATGGCTGGCATGGTATTGGTGGAATATTCGTGGATATGATACGAAAACTCTCCAAATCAATGAATTTTACGTACGTTTATGCCATAAGTTTGCCTATTAATTAAGAAATTTTAACTTTACAATAAATATTTTGTTATGTATAGAAGTTCGAAATATTATTTTTAAAAAATTAAGAAAAATTTTCATTTAAAAATTATATATTTATTTAAAATTTTAATATTTAAGAAGCTGCTGAAATGTTTACGAAATTTATAGAAAATTCGAGAATATTCCAGAAAGGTGTAAAAGATTCCTGAATGCTGTAAATTGTTTTAGAATATTCTAGAAAGTGGAAGTATTAGTGTGTTGCAATAATATAAATTGAGGAGTAGGAGCTCTAACTTATATAATCGAACACCCGTCATTCAAAAAGACTGTTTGTTGTTAGTTTTGCGTGTTTCTTGTTAATCATGGCCAGAAATAAGGAACTGAGTGTTGTAAACAGGAAGTGCTATTATAATTCTATATAAAGTTGTTTTATGAGAAATAGTCTATGAGAAGTACTGGCAAAAAACTGTTTCCTTTAAAGGAATACAAACTATGAACCCATGATTCAAAGAGACTGGCAGATTAAAGGACAAGCCATCATCAGTAATACCGTGCGTAATAATGGAAGAAAAAGATGAGACCATAAAATTGACTCTGTCGGTGACTTAATGCACCTGAAATCCGAGTTGAATTCAATAGGAACGGCCAAACTCAAGTGTCTACACCCACTGTACAACGTCATACAAGTAGGACTTCGTGCATCGGTCTGAAAACTCTTGTTAAAACCAGAAAATCGAAAAACAGAAAAACGGCTACTGTTGTTGCTCTAGTGGAGTTTTAGGAGCATCGACATCTAAGACCATATTGCTCTGTATATATTGTCCATAAATCGCGTTTTCGGATTTCTGTTTGCTGGACGAAAAACCCGAGTTTCCAGGAAAATAAACCATGCTACCCTCGCAGGGTAGCATGATTTCTTTTCTCCTGTCATCGACGGGAATCGAACTCAGGTCTTTTTCACCGGTATGGTAAGGACGGTGATTCAACCAAGTGTGCTACCCACGAAGGCGAAAGAAACGGTTAGAATCGTCTAAGAGCTATCAACATTGAACAGTTCAAGAGTGCAAAAACATACTGTATTCTGCTGAATCCAAATTTAAAATTTTTGAATTCAAGCATGGAATTTATGTGAGACGATCAACTGAATCAAAAATGGTGCCGCATTGTTTCGTGCCTACGGTCAAGCATGATGGTGGTTCCAACATGATCTGGGGTTGCATCTGTTTTTCTTAAGTGGGTTACACCTTGAGATTTGAAGGAATTTTAATAAAAGAAAGCTATAAAAGCATTCTTGAAAATAATGCTGCATCTTCTTGGACTTCGACTTGTGAAAGATATTTTATATTACAATAAAGGCAATGAACGCCCCAACGCACAGCTCTAAGCTGTACAGAGACTTTTTAGCAACCAAACAGGAGAGGATACTGCAAATTACGCTGTGTCCAACCCAGTCGTACGAACATCATCCAGTCTAGACCGTAAATCTTAGAAGTGTGCCCATCTTCAAAAAATTTTGAGGATACCTTTAAGATCGCTTGGAATAATGTTTATCAAAACATTATTATAAAATTAAGAGAATATATTTTGATGAAAAATCAGTATAGGCGATATTATTACTCATTTCCAATATTTTTGCTGTAAATTTTCAATGCTTTTCAACGAAACCAAAAAATAAATTAATGAAAACGGTTGTTATAAGTTGTTATAAACTTTTAGGCTAGAGGGTAGGTACATGAGAGCAGAATAAGTAAATCTTTTAATACCCAATTTCCCACTTTACTATTTAACGAAATTCATTTTAATTATTTCTGTTGTATACGTTTATATTTTTTCTCTGTATGCTAACAGGTATCGTTTCGGTTATGACATGAAATATGGACAAATGAATCGAGATGGATCATTTTCTGGATCTATCGGGAGGATTCAAAGAAATGTAAGGAACTGTAAAATTTTAGCCATTTCGAGTAATTATCAAGACCAGTAAATTCTCTTTACATGTTAATTAAATTGTTGAATTATAACTCACTGGCAAAGCCCCCTGTTTTATTTGAAATATTTGGTACTTCGACTGTAATATTTGATATTTTACATAATACTTTACTTATTTTCAATTCAAAGTTATATATATTTATGCAGCAGAGAAAAATATACGCTATAAAGCTTTTATTTTGTTATATTAGTGTCATGAGTTGCATGACATTGTGAGAAAAATGGGAAAACGTACAGAGACATCCTCCCTAGAAAAACATCTTTCTGTTAAAATCTAATAATAGCGATTTAAATAATCAATAAACAAACCGAAGTAATAAATCTGTACTCATGGCATTAGTTAGTTTAATTTGTAATAACTGTTAGCTAATTATGCATTAATGTTTGCAGATGGAGTTTCAATATGCAGAATTTTCCTTTCATTTCTAAACCTTAGCTTTTTTTTCTGATCAATTAACTTCAAGATGGCCGACATTGGTGTGGGACCTTTTTATCCGTCGTACGAGCGCCATCTTGCAGTGGAATTTAGTAACCCAGTAATGGAGAAGAAATGGGCCCTCATAGGTAGAACCATTGAATATTCTCCCGATATGTATTCTCTCTGCAATATATTTCCACTTTGGGTATGTACGATCATATTTAGAAATATTCTTAAAACATTTAAGAGAAATTCAGTTGTGTAATTTAATGTCTACTCCACATTTCATAGAATTATTATTTTTTTTTCTACCTGTTTATGAACGGCAATTGGTACTTCTTCAGTAACCAATTCTTGATCGTCTCTGAGGTGGATTTGAACTTGGTTTTGATGGGGCTTGTCTTCCTCTTCCTACGGTGAAACCAAAAGAGATTCAAATCATTCGATCAAAGATATTAGATGTCCTGAGTATTTTCAAGCATTCCAACTAGTACAGGCTAGGACATTATATGATTAGTATGGCTGATAGCAATATGGATGTTAATGTAGGACACGATGAATTGGATGTATCAGATGATTTTATACAAATTGGTAAAGGCGCCTCCGTAGCCAGGTGGGAAGGAGCAGCAGCGCGTAGCACACGCTTCTTGATTAGACCGGGGTTCGAGCCCGTCACCACCAAATACGGAGGATGCGGAAAGGTCAAGGAATGACCACCGCATATCCTGGAGCAATATGGCCTTAGTTGCTAATGCTCCTAAAAACCAAAACAACAACAAATTGGTAATGTAAACAATACTCAAATAAGGATACTGCAAATAAATAGCCAACATTCAAAATTAGTAGCAGATGAGATTAGATAAATAGCTGAAGAAAAGCAAATGGATGTGGTATCAATCCAAAAACTCTTTTTTGGTTATAATTCAACTCGATAAGAAATCTAGAATATTAGGATATCCCTTATATTCAAGCGTAATACACTCCGTGCTAGAAGAGCCTAAGACGGGCATTGTAATCCTTAATATAGAGAATTGGATGTAGTGATATCACGTGGTCTATGTAATTCATATGCTACATGTGTAATGATTGCTTCGATTTCAATCCAGTTTTATCTCATATCAGCGAATTACTCTCCTTCCATGGACTTTAATAACTTTTTAGACTACTTGGAGAATGCTTTAGTAATATTAATACCACATAATGTAATTATAGCAACTGATGCTAATGCGAAATCTAGTTTTTGGCATAGTTCAATAACTGATACGAGGGGTTTGATGTTGGAAGATCTTATTTCTAGTCATAATTTATATGTTGTAAATAAACCCAATCAGCTATCAACATTTTGCTTTTTAAAAACAAATTGCACCGTGGTCGACCTCCACACATAAAGATAAATGGTATTCATCTACTAATGGCATCTGAAGCTAAATATCTAAGAATAGTAATAGATAATAAACTATCATTTTTCCACGACTGACAAGAGTTAAAGTAAAAAAATTCTCTGGTGCTGTTATTCGTGTTATTTGTCTGACTGGGGTTTAACCCGAAAGACTCTCGTTGTAATATAAGACTGTATTTCTCCGTACGACGACATATGCAGCAGGTGCTCTGTTTCATCGTGCTGCGTTGGTGAGGTTCAAAGCAAAACTGAATTCTATACAAATATCAATACTTCTCAGCATGTTGAGAGTGTGTAGGACCGTACCTACTGTAGCAATTCAGGTGTTGGCCGGGGCTATTCCTTTGGACTTGTTCCTCATATACCGAGGATTATGTTATTAAGAAGTAGACTAAAAACGGAACTCATAAGAGAACAGAATTGAATCCCGTTTGTGACGGCTCCAAATTACATGTTCGTGGCCCCAGTTTCGACGAGTTCTGAGGTGGTTTGCGATTAATGAATAGAAACCACTGGCCTCCTTGCACAGATTCCACTTTAATTCAACCTTGTTAGCACAAGTCCGGTTGAAATTGTTGTTGAATTTTAGGAACATCGGCAAATAAGGCTATGCTACTCCGTGTATATTGTCTGTAAATTGCGTGTGGTCTTAGGTCGATTTTCTGCTTGCTGGACGGAAAAACCGAATTTCGGGGGAAAAAACCACGGTACCCTCGACTGAGATTGACTAACTCAGTTAAATTGTGAAACAAAAAAGGCCTACAAAAATACCTCTCATCAACGACGGGATTAGAACTCCTGTCTTTTCCACCCGATGTGGGGAGGACGGTGATCCTACCAACCACAGTTGGTAGGATCACAAACACATTTCCAATCGGAGGCCCTCGGGGGTGGCACACCACCCACAAGGGATTCCGGTTGGAAATGTTTTCTCCTGTGGCCGCAGCAACCTCAAGAGACATTTGATGACAAGACGTCGTAGGGCTCCGACTTGCTGTTAGAGCCAGATAGCGGTGTGTTCTGGTTGACGTAGCCTTCGAGTGACCTTGACCTGATCTTCTTTTAATGATTCCTGTCCCCTGAAACTGCTTCTTTAGTTCATATGGCCATGTGGCGTATCAATATGAAGGGAAAACCAGGTGCGGTCACTATGGAGGGGGTCATGTTCATAAGGATAATTGTAAGTGTAAGTCCGAGATTTTCTAAAACGGCAGCAGGCAATCTTCCCAATGCTGTACTTATGGCGGCCGTCAGGCTCCACTCGTTGACAAAACACGACACAAAAAGCGGCAAATACTCCAGAAAAGAACCCTACAAGCTGTAAACAAACTTATCCAGGCGATAGTCTCTTGCAGCTGAATCTTCTGGCATATATGATCCACGTAACTCAAGATTAAGCCACAGATATAAGCAAAAAAAGAAAAAAAAGCAGAAGCATAAATTCCACGTGGTAGCATGAAAGACATCCTCTAAGGCGCCCAATTGTTTATTATATAAAACAGTGAAGGCTAATTCTTAATGAAGTGTACTGTATTTAATGTTTTGTGTTTGTTTACAGGAGATATCAGCGATGATGCGCAGATGCGTGAAGAGTTTTATATCCACCAAGATATAAATTTTAATAAATTGGAATAAATTCTAATAGATCACATGAATATATTTTGTCAGATTAAAACGTATATTATGAAGTTATAACAGCAACGAAACCACTTATGCTAACTGTTTTTCACTGCACGCATTTAGTTAAACAGAGTTATATTAAAATTATTTTTTATCGTGAAAGTCAACCATCTTTAATATCTGGTTTTAATGAAATTGTGTTTCAGGTGTGGATTTTATTGATTATCTCGTTGACAAGTGTAACCACAGTAAGTGCAATCATTGGAAAGCTGCAGAGAGTCAAGAGACTACGTAGCAATCAGTTCTTTTTCGAATGGATTTCCACTGGAGGCTACTATGCGGGGCTTCTACTGTCTCAAGGTATTTGTGATGACAGTTGAACAAGTGAGAGTCGCTAACACTAAAATTAATATTAAATTTTACTACCAAAATATTTACAACCATTTTATATTTTAATTCATTGTAAAAGCAATTCAACTTAATTGGTGGTCCTCTCTAGGTTCAAAATTTAAATAATAACAACTACCTTTAGAAAAAAAATCTGATTTCCTAATATTTTAAGTTTGCTGTTCACTTTTTATTACCTTTCAATATTTTTTGAAGAATATTTTAAATTTCCCAGTGTAAAATAATGAATTCATGCAATACTTATGAAATGTCGTTTGTTAATAAATCAACAGTTCCTTTCTGAAATCAAAAAGTTTATATTCTTCTTTTTCGTTGCCCAATAGAAAGTCGACATTCCTTGTGCTTCACACATCTGTAGTGCAAGTTCCTGCAGTGACTGTTAGAGAATGGTTCAATAGAAAACTTAAATGTTCTGTCATTTTCAGAGCCAGTGATATGGTTACAACAAACTAATAATTTTGAAGACCGTTGGATTTATTTTAAAAGTAAGAATGTCCAATACTCCAATATGCCAGCCCCAAAGGGGCTAGTAGCAATGATTTACCAATTCATTTGCCTGCTCAAATATATACTTGTGATGAAGATGTATCACGTTGTTCAGATGGTGAATATATTGGGGAGTCCAACTCAGGGACGTGAAGATGAAAGAGGGGATATTCAAGCCCACAAATCAAGATGCAAATGAAAGAGAGTTAATAGGTTAATGTTTCTAAATTCACATCTTAATCCACCCTTCTCTGTTGAATTTGATTGAAGAACTTTGGTGGATATCAACAAGACTTTTATTGGATAGAAAAACGTATTTTATTGGATAGAGTCCGACATGTTCTTAGAAATACAAGCACAAATCGCGGATCAAAACATTTCAAATTAATCAAAATTTACGTTTTGTTAATATTTATTGTTCGTTTTGTTGTACATTTTAACGTAGGAAAACCGGAACCGAATAAGAAGATGGAATACAAAACAAGCCTTCGTATTCTTAACTTTATGTGGCTGCTTCTTGCTGTACTGACGTTGATGAATATTTTTAGAGGATTACTTGTATCCCAACTGGCTTCTAGAAAGATTATTCCTGAGGTTGAAAGCCTTGAGGACGTTTATAAGAAACCAGGAATGATTCCGCTTGTTGCGCAGGGAACTTCTTATGAAAAGTTCTTTAGGGTTTGTATTTATTAATTTTCTTTATTTTACCCTACATTGCTAAAATTATAAAAAAAAAAAAAACATTAGATGCCAATCCCGAGTTTGTCATTTCCAGATCTGATTATTCCCTTATTCTGCATTGGGGGAGCTTTGCAAAGTTTTCCTTCCTTCCGATTAAGATGTAGTTTATCTGTTTTTAAGTCAAAAAAATTTGAGAATGTACTTTTTGTCGTATTTGTTTGTTTTGCTTCGGAATAAACCCTGACTTTCCATTTCTGAAAGTACCTCTGCATACTTCTGTCATTAACCAATTTCTTTGCGTCATTCTAGCATCGAGTATCTCTTCTTACCAGTTGAAATCATTAAATAATGGACAGCTTTCATTCTTGGTAAGAAGCAAAATTGAATGTGGTGAGTAGAGTGATTTCAAATGAGCAGCAAGGTTTGGTGATACCTTTTTAAAAATGCAATTACTGTCTTCAGCATGTTTGTTGCTCTTCATCGTTCAAAGAGGCCAACATTATCCCTATATAAAAACAGTGATAAAAATAAACACAATCGCCATCGACCTATCACTTTTCTTAACACAACGTTAAAATTTTTGAACTTCTGCTCTGTAAATATCTTACCCCCTTCAGTCAACCTTCTGTCAATAATCACCAGTACGATTGTCTTCCTAGAAAATCCACCCTTTCATATCTCGTCTTTTTCTTTCATTTCCTGGAAACTAATTTGGACAGTGCGTGAAAAGTATGTAAATATATAAATAAAGCGATCTAATTGATCCAGCAACTATTTTAAGGTGTGATACTCAGTTACCTTCTTGAAAGTTGTGGATGCTTCAATCAATTAGCAAGTCTCGAGGAACAAACCAAATCCCACACTGCATACTTGTTGACAACGTAGCCATCCGGCAAACAGTCCACAGACTGGAACCGGGCTGTTGGAGGAAATCACCCTTAATTAACAGAATTTTCGCTTACGTGGAGGTCTGTTTTCAATACGAGCACTGAAGTTCTAAAGGTCACGCCTTGTTTTATCTTTAGTGATCCTTCTTTGAGTAAGTGAGAATTCTTTAAGATGGATTGCTCAACATCAATTTTCGTAATTGTTTTTGGAATTTTTCATCAAAAAAATATGATTTCAGGAGATAAAAATAAAAATCGGCAAATACTAACATTTTTTTTTCTATTTTTTTATGCAGGACATCATGAAAAGTACAAAGAAAGTTTAAGCAAATTTTATCTGAGTTTTTGTTTCGGAATATATATTTATATTCAACATTTATTGTTATGTAGAAAAATAAATTAGCAATTCAAATGTTAGATTGAATAGTTTAAACGTCCAAACATTTTAAAGATTCAGTAAACAAGAAGGCTGTTCACAAAGTAGTGGCAAAACTACTGTGTACACGAGCCATGAGTATGAACAAATTTGACCACAACGCGAATTTAATCCATGACTGATTATCAATCACATAGTTACAAATAAAACTGTTCTTTACAGCAGAAATTATGTTATTACTTTGTGAACAACCATCGTATATTGCTTAAAGTCCTTGTAATAATCTTCACTGCGATAATGTTTTTTATCTTCTCCGTCGAATTTCAGACTGCTGAAACTCCTGTTCTTAAAGAATTGGCAAACAGAATAAAAAATGAGTTCTTTGGAAACTTTAAGCCAGCAGACATGGAAAAAGTAAGGAAAGGAACTCATGTGATCATCCGAGATGCTGATGTCGCTCTTCCTAAAATTGCCCATTTCAGGAGAGAACAAGGAGGAACATGCAATTATCATGTTGGACGGTTCCCGGCTTATCAATTTTTGGCAGTTGCTGTTTTCCGAAGAGAATTATCACCAGCAATAAAAGAGGAGATCAATTTAAGGTAACTATATGTTTATATTCTGTAGGGAACACATTGAAGCAAAAATATTTTATTTTAGAAACTTATGCGAGGGCAAATGGTATATCTAAGAAGAGTATATCCAGAAGAGGCATATCTATACAAAGAGACAGGTAGCATATTTTTCAACAAAATTGCCAAGGGTACCCAAACATTGGAGAGATATAAGACGCATATCTGCCATAGGTACATAATCACGGGGATCTTTCTGCTTCCTTCAAAGATCGACGAAAAAAACTCGGTGCTAAAGAATGGTTTTATGGATTCAACCTCTGCTGACGCCTTACTCTAAACACAAGGTTCCCTACAATTCCTGTATCAACGAAGTGTGTACATGGAAATTCAAAAATGTCATCAAACCAAAGAGACGAAAATTTTCGTTTCGATCCTTACTTCATTTTAAGATTTTCAAAACCAGAATTTCATCAAACGAGGATTTATAAAACCTAAAATAGAAAAACCCGAAATATGATGTGATATTCAAAACCCTCTTTCACATCTGTCTTAAGAAGTTACATTAAGTTTTCCTTTAATGATGACTCAACATTAACAGTGTTGAATGATGGTCTAGACCAACCAGGCCGTTTTTCATCTTGCAAGTCCTCCCCTTTCTTTAATAACAGACGCAATAAATGAACATGTTACTTAATAGATGTACTTACAACGCTTATTTACTAATATATCCCTCTTAAATAATCCCATACTCGTGCATAAAGACATATCTTTCAATACTCCAATCTCTTTATTTAAGATATGTGCACATCTGCTTTTATACAGAAAATAATAAGTAAATACACGCTTCCATATAAAAATATCTTCTTCAATTCCAACGTACCGCTTTGCCCATTAAAGATAAATATAATAAACTCTGTAGCTATAGAATTTCTGTAAATACACATTGAGCTGGCTTTGCATTAGCAACACCCATTTATGTGCTGGACTGATCTGTGACGCTGCTGAAGGCTAAAAGTCGGGAACGGCTGATATAAGATTGTAGGTCGCACACGTGATGCAGTTTTTGAGTGTTTTTCGAGGAAGAACAACATAGTTGAGTGTTCCATTATGCAGCGTTACTGTTCTACCTTGCCTGGCTCAAACCTACCGTGGGTCTCCTCTCGTAAAATGCCCTCGCCACACCAGACGGAAAAGAACTGAGTTCGAGTCCTGTCGATAACGGGAGCAATAACTGAACGCCCATTATTGCTCTTGGAGTTGATTCTCCGTTCGGCGTAGAGTTTAATGTCATCCATGTCCAACAGTTGAGAGAATGTATAGGTTCTTCATCCCTTCTTTTAAAGCATATTCGTACTTGCTGTTATTTAACAGGTTAGACAGTGGTTTGAGTTCTAGACAGAGGCATAGTAGGCTCAGGAGCAATTCCCCGAAAGATTGCTATTCTGATAATAATCGTGATGTTCTCGACTTCGATGGTGGTTCTCCATTTCGCTATGGTTGTTTCTAGGATGTGTATCAGTGTCGACTTCACTCTGTAGGTTTTTAGTGTCTCTCTCGGTCAGCTATGGAGCACAGATTCCGTAGTTGATGTACGTTCTTTTTATTTTTTTATTTTTTTCAAGAATGATCCCAAAACATCGCTGAATATTTTTAAAAATGCAGAATATTGTATTCAACGGCTTGATGTGAACGCCTACCTTTGTATAATTGCCCTCCAAGTCCACCTTTTCATGATTACAGCGTATTCAGACAATCCCGCGCCATGCCCTAAGGTAGGTTGATAAGTGGTTTCAAGAACATGACAATGAATTCTCTGTAATCCATGTCTTCCCTACCAAACTCACAAATCTCAACCCAACTGTGCATATTTGGAACCTATTGGAAAAGGACGTTAGATAAAAGGACCATCCACCTGAAAGCGTGGGCGCAATAATGGACACATCTTGCAACTCAAGGATAGCACTGAACAGGACAGCCAGCAAAACCTTGTGGAGTCCGTGCTGAGATGTGTCTGGGCTGTATTGCGGGAAAAAGGTGTCTCCTTACAAGTTATTTGGGTAAGTGTTTCTAATGCAAAGCAAAGTGGACGTGTACTTTAATGCAATAAATGTAGAAAAGACTAACAAAATTAAACTGAACACAAAATTTTCTTTCTTAACAGTTCTTCTTCATTTGTGTTTGTCTTTCAGGATTACTCGATTATTTGAGGCAGGAATTCCAGTTCGGATTAACACTCATTTGTACAGCAAAAACATTCTGTGTCACAGCACCGAAGGAGGTTCTGATTTCCGATTGTACCTGCATAATGTGATTCATGTAGTCTACATGTGGATGTTAGGATTGGCGTTCAGCATTTGTGCGTTCATTGGAGAGCTAATCGTCGGTTGTAGATTAAGGAGAAAGTAGTAACCGAAGAAGTGACACGGAAGTTACCTTAAACTCTTAAACGAATTGTGTCTACTTCCCTGTGTGTCCATTTCCGGCATTTTTCCTCCTGTTTTAATGTCTTAATAGTTAAGAAAATATTAAATATATAATCTTTTCAGATAGGATTACCAGAATGCCACTTTTTCATATTTTAGAATATTAGGTTAAGGAAGAACACATCTCCATCAATAAGGTAGATTATGGTGGTAGGTTATTTTCTGACTTGCTGACGAGATGATGATCAGGTGTGGTCTGTACAGGTCATGGAATATTGCATATCAGATTGCACTGCGGTTCAAACTGGACCTGCGTTGTATGATACAGATTTTGGTTGAATTACTATCGGTAGTTGCAGATTTGTTTCAGGAATAGATGCATAACAGTAAATGATATTTTATGGATTTCCAGAAAGAGAATACGGGTTGGTGCGGCTAATACTGTGAAGAACTACGATCAGCTTTTTTCCTCGCTGGAAAAGGACAAAACGCTATATCTAAACTTCTTTTGCAACCAAGATCCCCAACTAAATTCAATCTACGTTTTGCAACCAAGATCTCCAACTAAATTCAATCTACGTTACATGATGTTTATCGGAAATTAAAGTGTTCCCCTCACCCATCGACCACATTGCTTTTGGGATTTTAAAAAAAGACACTGTGCGGTTGGCAATTTCAGTTGTTTCCAGTCGGTATTGTCAGCAGAAGGATTTCTACTGACAATACCGACTTGAAACTTATGGGTATGCATGTAAAAACATGTTCATTCTGATTCATTTGAATTATCCTAACATTTCAGAAAAGTGCTATCGAATTAGTTTCTGAAGTAAAGGCAGTTTGTGTATACACCTCACATACCACTGCAAAAATGTAGTGGAAACTGAATGCGACCCGTTGACCACGTGAGGTATGAGAGTGTGGAGTTAGTCGACCTACGTAGCATAAATAAGGTGTCAATGGTTCAGCAGGTAGCAAAATTCCTAGCGTGATGCGTAAAAGGAAGGTTTTGTCGGACTTTGATAAAGGGCAGATTGTGGGTGCTCGACGAGCTGGTGCCTCGATTTCCCAAACGGCTGAACTGGTGGGGTTTTCGAGAGCCGCCGTAGTTAAAGTGTACCAGGACTGGCGTCAAAATGGTCAAACAACGACCCAATGGCAAAACTGAAAACGTCATCGAAAGGTTGATGTTAGAGGTGAGCGCCGGGTCCGACGACTCGTATAGGCGAACAGGCTCAGCACTGTTGAAGGGTTGACTACCCAATACAACATCGGCCAGCTCGGAAAAATATCTCGTATGACCATGCGTCGCACGCTCGCACGTATGCGTTGTCCCAGCAGACGACCCCTACGGCATCTTCTCCTAACCAAAGTTTATCGGAGTAAAAGACTCGCCTGGTGCAAAGAGCATGCAAATTGGACGTTAGAAGACTGGAAGAAGGTGTGCTGGTCGGATAAGTCACGTTATTTACTCCACACCGTGGATGGCCGTGTACGGATTTGGCGTCAACAACATATGGTTCTTGATCCATCATGCATGGTGGATCAAAAGTGCAGGTCGGTGGAGGCGGTTGAATGGTGTGGGGCATGTTTCACTGGCAGCATCTTGGACTCCTGGTGCATGTGGAACAACGTATTAGTGGTCTCCGCTATCGTCAACTGCTTGCTGACTGTGTTCACTCCGCTATGTTACACTTTTTCCCGAATGGCGACGGTGTCTTCCAAAATGACAATGCGCCAAGCAATCGGGCACTTGTTGAGGAACAATGGTTTGATCAACACAGTTCTGACTTCCAACATATCTATTGGCCTCCAAACTCCCCCGATATCAATCGCATAGAGCACTTGTGGGACACTATGGAAAGGCATATCAGGCGTCTGGATACACCAATCACCTCCATACATGCATTTCTGACTGCATTACGCACAGCTTAGTTGGCCATACCTCCCGAAAGTTTCTGACATCTTGTTGAATCAATGCCACATCGGATAGCTGCTGTACCGAGGGTAAAAGGAGGATCTACGAAGTATAAAGTAGGTGGTCATAATTCAGTGATCACTCAGTGTAGAATAACAGTAATATGAAACGAAGAACATTAGAAAGAATTAAAGAATCTTTTAACTTTAAACTTTGCTGTAAGTTTATATATATAATAAGAATCAGGAGATTGGCCTTCGTTTCTGGAAAGTCAATCCCTCTTTAGGAATGAGGTGAAACCAGTTTGGGTGTTATCAAGGAGATGAATGAGAGTCATTAATCGGATGCACCTGGTGGTGCTAAAGTGAAGAGTTTTTCTTCTATAAAAGGCTCTGATAACAAAATTTTCGAGAAGTTGGAACATTTCCCACCTTTCCCCAGGTTTTCGTTCTTTCTCAGGAGCAAAAATCGTGGAAACCTGCTGCAATGCAATCATGACATTATCAGAGATTTAAAAAAAAAGTAGTACAGTATTTCCAGCAACCACTGAGGCATTGTTCACTGCTAGAGATGAAAAAGGCTGAAGAGACTGACGTTGAGAGAGCCGTGTCTGATTGGAGGTATGAAAGGTATGCATTGTCTGCGCGAGTAGCACAGCGGTATCTCCAGTGTTCTCCGCACACCGGATAGAAAAAGTCCGTGTTCGAATCCTGTTAATGATGCAAAGAAATTTTGTGGGCTTTTTACACCCCGTGGCAGAGTTAATCGGTTTCAGTCGTAGATAGCAAAACATTCCCCCATCCGCAAACTTCGGTTTTGTCCATCAAAACAGACAAATCGACCAAAGAACACAAGCCATTTACAGATGTTGAACTCATGGCACGGGCAGATGAAATATTAATCGGGGGTTGGGGGGAAGATTAATATAACAATTGAATTTTTAATTTAAAATGTATAATTATATTGCTAGAGACACATTTTCTGTTTTCTTCATTTGTGGTATTATGAACATTAGGAAAGAACGAACCAGTTGTCCTACCCTTGCTAGAAGGAGACAGTCCACCTGCAAAATAACAAACAGCTCGTTCCAGCTATTTTTTGTCTCTACCTTTGTACCTGTATTATTATTTGTGGTTAAGCCTAAAAACTCCAAGGGAATGTATTTTTGATGTGGTAGCATAATCCATGAAAGAAGATATGAAGTTCCATCGACAAATTTCCTGAAAAGACTCGAAGGGCTTGAGTAGATGTGGTTTCGTAGGATAAGGTGAAGCGAGACGGATCGGCTTTGAATCGATAGCAATTTAAGGACTGCCTTGTATAGTAAATGTAAGGTTTGTTTGCACCTCGTCACGTTTAGAGACTCTGATCAGCATACCTTTTGATGTTTTGCTTTCTGGTTCTGAATTTCTTTATAAACATGCTGTCAATTCGTACGCTATTTATTGATTGGTGGGTTTTTCAAACTGTTTGGGAAGTCAGTTGTTGACTGTTAGATTCCAAGAAAGAAGCCCTGTGATAGAACCGTGCAAAACCAGTAAGGTTCTATCTTAGAATTTATCTTGGAGACAACTCTTCTGATAGATTATTAATAATAATCAGTGCTTTTTTTTTTTGCAAAACTACCGAAGAAGCGTCCCATGTTGACAAGAGAACGAGTTCAAAAACATATCTACATCGACTTCTCATCAAAAAGTTAAAATTGTGCATTCCAGAAAATTCTTGACTTCTCCTAGAATTTCCAACTGCAAACGGAAAGGCTCGTAGGCTTGTAATACTTGTCGAACATCTCTCAAAAATTATTCCATTCCAATTTTCGATTAGAGCAACGGTCGTTTATCATACTATTCCACCTCATCTACCCTGATTGGATTTAGTAACCAAACGACTCATTTCTCTTCGTATACCATTCATGCAAATTAGAAGACTAAGACATGGTTTCAGCCAATAGAGAATTTTGGGACAAGTTACAAAAAATATTCGTTATAAATAAATATTCTCGTAAATGTCAATTCGATGGTCAATTATTTCCGTTAACATTAACATCAAACATAATAAAATTTATAAATCGAGTTATTTAATAGAATTGGTTCGTAAACAAGATATAAAGGATTGGTTTAAGTATCTGCCACGACACCTCTGTATGATATCGAGATTGACGAAGCATTCTTCATCTACGCCTCAGTATTTCTTACTATTTCCCTCCCCTCCAACTTGACTCATATTTCTCTGTGGTTTTTGTTTCTTTTTTCGTAGATTCTGTCACTGAATGCTCAGGCAATTAGGTGGCAGGATCTGCCAGAGAATAATGGGCAGCCTGGCTTGCTTCTTAGCAGCATGTGCAGGCAACATGGGGTCCTGTAGTCAAAAGCCAGACCCCAACATAATACTTCTCACATACAATACACAATACTTTGCCTGGCTTTTACAGAGTAATGTATACTTCACAATAATGTATACTTCACGAGAGTACTTATGGTGCAGTTGTGGGAAACCATTGGTGGCACCCTCTCCCCAAACACTATGCGCAGAGTGCACTGATCTGAACTTAAAATTTGGTGCATTGCTAGAACAATTTGAGTCTCTGAAAAAACGGGTGCTTGCCTTCACCAAAAATGAAACTGGTAATTCGTCAGGGACTCAAGGCCATAGTAACCTACCAAGTGATGCACTCCCGATTCAGGCCTCAGAACAAATGCTCTGGTTCAAAAGGATTGGTTGGGTTTTATTGGCGCATTAGCAACTAAGGCTATAATGCGCCAAAACCTTGTCATAAAAAAAGTAAAACTTTCAGTGGCCTGATGAATTAGGTCACTAAGTCGGTATAAAAACAAGTAAAAGACAAATATCAGTTAACAAGTAACAATAATAAGGTAGATTTTTTAAATATGAGTAAAAAGGTTTACTGATATTAGAAAGCTAAAAATAGCAGACACATGGTCATTGTCGGATAAAATCTGAGTGCATAAGGCTCAGTCAGATGGTTAAAAGCGGTAAAACGAGCATTTCTAAAACTGTTACAATCACATAAAATACGTTGAACGGATAAAATGGTGTCGCATGGTTCGCACATCGGAGGGTCATCAAACCTCAGTTCAAAAGGACTTAGTTCCATTAGGAGACTCTATTGTCAGTGAAATGAGGAATGTTTTGTAAAAAAGATAGATTGACTAAAACCAGGGTATGCCTGCCAGGAGCAACTATTAATGATGTCACCAATAGACGGTCAGAGGGTGGAAAGAGAATATTAATATTTATGTGGGGACTGATATTAAGCGCACACAACCGTCCTATAATTGTTAAACAAATACAGGACCATGCTGAATGCCGCGAGTTAGGTCACAATGTCTACGTGTCTGCAATTCTGCCCAGATAAGATAGGAGGGATTATACTCTGAAAGTCTTGTGGATTAACTGAAGACTTCGACTCTGCAAGGCTTTTGGGAGGAAATTTTTATCAGATTGGCCCACACTTGTAGGTATAAGGAATTTATTTTGAAAAGATGGGATACATTTATATAAAGGTGGTGCAAAGTTTTTGCCAGTATTATTGAGGATACCTTAAGGGTTTAGGGAACTTTTTTTTTTTTTTTATGAAAACCCCAAACACGAAAGGTATCAAAACCTATAGTACTTAGTACCGTGCATGGGTTGAAGGATAAGTATGGGGGGAGGGGGATGCTGGAAACTTTGCTCTAGAGACTAAACATGGGTTTCACCACTTCAAGCCTCCAATAACCAAAGTGGTGGTATTTCACCGGTTGATGAAAGTCATCTACCACCTGGGGGGAACTACAGTAATA
Organism: Mastigoproctus giganteus; assembly: GCF_048544385.1. Classification (NCBI taxonomy): domain Eukaryota; kingdom Metazoa; phylum Arthropoda; class Arachnida; order Uropygi; family Thelyphonidae; genus Mastigoproctus; species Mastigoproctus giganteus. Next base: position 19,594,807 of record NC_143575.1, read on the forward strand.
TAAATACCAGTTTTTTTGTTTTTTTTATGATATTGGTCAAAGTAACGTTTTCACAGAACTCAAGAGTTCTTGTTACCACAACAGATCATATTAGCCAGATGTTCTGAGGGCTGAAACGTTTCAAACGAGTGGGTAGCTAAAGCCAGAGAAGCAAGTTTAAATAACTTCAAGGGGTCTGTCAGGGTACTCTCCTATACAAGAACACTTAAGTAATTGTGTATACGGTAATGTCAGAAGTGTCGTCAACAAAGTGAAGTGAATGAATTCAAACTGCTGGTTAGAACAAGTAATGCTGACATAATAGGGCTTACGGAAACATGGTTCCACCATGAAATAGGCGATGATGAGTTTCATTATGGTATGTACAATGTATTTAGGAAGGATAGGTTAGATAGGAGGGGTGATGGGGGTCATACTTTTTATCAAAAGCAACCAGAAACGCAAAACGCAACAAATGGTTTCCCGGATTCAGACGTTTCGCATGCTAGTATATGCGTATAGTGTGAGATAGTTGGAAGCAATGGTATAATGAGAGTAAGAGTAATCTACAGGCCAGGTGACTGTGAAAGACCCTTCATGCAAATGGCATTTTCTATAGAGCTAAATGTGTCATCTGGGATAAAATGTTGAATATCAATCCATTGTCGAATTCCTGTTTTGCAAGGCATATAGCCAAAGACTATCCATGCAGAGATGTCTACAGTATATGGGAATATCTGTCCATCGAGGACTTAGTAAAACATTGGTGGAGATTGTTCAAGTGCTGCCAGGAGAGCATCCATAATGAGTTGATGCTCCCATGAAAATACTCCGTTTAAAATCGTGTATTTTTACGAATTACTTGGAGGTTACCACCATCAATGTACATCACTAGACCTACTTACTAAAGCAAGTACATTCGGAAATTAAGAAAAAATCGATGCGTAATTCTCAGCAAAGCCGTGCTGTTACTTCTTGACAAGGCATCAACTTACTGTAGTAGCAGCCACCCTCCTGTCCAGAAGTTAGGAATCATATCTTGCCACGCCCACCTTATTCTTCTGACTTGGAACTTTCTGGCTTTTTTCCTCATTCTGCAATTAAAATAATTTTTGCGTGAAAAGTTTTTTTTTTTTTTGGCAATGCAGAGTAATTTCCATAACAGAAGCATGGTTTCAAGAGAACAGCGAGACCATCTACAAAAATGGCATAAGGAAGCACCGCAAAAGATGGGAGAAATGTGTCGCCTTGGGTAGTGACTATTTGGAAAGCAGAAATATGTTAAAAATCTACACCACCACGACAGGTGAAGATACTTTATATCTCCTCTTAAAAATATGAGTAAGCATTTATGGAGGTTTGTATTTACTTAGAGTATGCATACTGTAAAGCTAAACAATATTTCTCGAATCTTTTTACTGCAAAGTGTTGGTGTTGCTCGGCATGCTATCTTCTTGAATTTTTTGTAAGATGTAAAATTCGGTTGTCGTTGGCTGCAATATATCGTGTTAACATTCCAGAACTCACATCTGTTAACGATATGTGCATTTCAGAATGTCTCTTTGCTATTGGATTATTTCATTTACTGTAGCCTTCCTGTTAGTTTTGCACACATACAGCATTCCAACGTTTCTGCTAACTTTACTTATATTGTATAGTGGGAACAGATGATGCTGTACCAAATGTACGATCCATTTCACAAAAAGCAGAGGTGTACCTAATAATGTGACCACTCAGTGTAAATTTAACTACTTATTAAAATTCATGCTTTCGTAGTATCTTTAAAGGTGTGTAATAGGAAATTCCCAAGCGTCTTGACTTCTAATGGTAATTACATAAAATACAAACGTAGTCTGAAATTTTTAAAACATTTACTGGAGGTACAGAACATAGCCTATCAGGGTCGAATTCCCTTCCTTATAGCATGTTTTGGACGTATTGAAAGAAACTTCCACTTATTAGTGCATCGTGAATTCTCCATAAGTATTCTAGGGAACCTAAAACTGGAACCTAAAACATTAAGGTGATCGGCAGTACCCGTCACAATAATGATCCAATGCTGGAGCCACTGCCACTACCTGTCGTAACTTACTTCTGCTATTGGTTGTGGTTTTTATCTGTACAGTGCAGTTATCTGGTACAGATAAAATTTTAGCGAATGACTCAAGATAAAAGCTGTACTCTCTCCACCTAAGAGCGGCTAATTAGTCTCGAATGAGCTTTAGAAATTCTTCCAATAATAGACGGTAATCTAACCCTGATCTCTCCACACAAGTGGAAAAAAACACTATTAAGGAGGAATAAGTTTTTATATTTTTTATTTTTTGGATTATGTTTCATACACCTAATTCCCAAAAAAAAAAAAAAAAAGATATTCCTGAATGAAGAAAATCTCTTAAGAGCATTATGAATATATAAAAGATTTAAACTGCCCTCCCATTAATATCCAGACACCTCCATACTCAAAACAGCCTCTATTTACAGGATAACTAATAATGGGTGACAAAACATTTAGCCCTCATGACAGACTGTGTTCTGCAAGGAACACTCTCCAGCAGTTTTTAGCAAATGTCCTCCGATATTTCACCATTCGATCTTCAAAGCGGCAACTAGTTCAGTTGTTTAATGGGCAGCTCTCCTGACACAACGCGAGAAACCAATTCGATGTACGTTCTCTAAATGATTGAGGTCAGGGCTCTGTGTTGGCCAATCAATCTTTTCGACAGTCATGTCTGTCACTAAGCCATATGACATGTAGCTCTGTCCTAATGATACAGGTATGCGCCCTTTCCCATACCTGCATCATTCTGCCACATCATGTGTTTGTAACGAGTTTTATTATTACCACATTTAGACAGACTTCAAAATACATTTTGTCCAAAATCACCACTGGTCCCATTCCCCCATATTTTCCGGGCATCACCCACTCAAGCACAACCATCAGACTGTAAGTTCAGTGATTCTACACTCCAAGACACAGCTTTCCTTAGTCTACTGTCGAAAAAACAGAGTCTTACCACAAGAGAAATGGTGTCTGACATTAATCAGGGTGATTAACAGTTTGTGGGTGGCTGCATGACTGGGGTAACCCATATCATGCAGGTCCTATGCATTGTACTGGTACTCTGTCCCAATCGTCTCACTGAGGCCCTATGTATGCCATGACAACATAGAACAGCATTCTGAGTGGTGCGGACGAGTCTTTGCATAGCTCTACCATCATGTTCCCTCGGATTCGTTTACCAGGTTGTTTCATGGCGGATTCAGTATCAATTCGTTCCTATATGCAGGTCATATCATCAATCTTCAACCTATGAATCTGCAGTGACATTGAAATGTCACTGTGTCCAAACTATAACTGAAGTCTTGTCTAGATGATCCTGCAGTGCTTCTGTAACCAGTGCCTCCATTAATTTCCTCGGGAACAGAAGTTAAACTTGCAGGTCTGTAATTACTTGTGTCACCCTTCGATCCTCCTTTGTGAATTGGGGTCACATTTTGACATCTCCAGTCCAAGGGTACCTCCCCCGAGTCCAAGGAAGACGAATCCTTTGTGGAAAACATTATTATTATCATTAACCATATGGTGCAAGGAAGCCTGAGGCATTTGCTGCACCAGCCAAAAAAAAAAAAAAAAAAAAAAAAATTCTGAATTACCCTGAGAGAGAGAAAGAATGTGTCAGAAGTAGAAGGGAATACCAAGAAAATAAAGTCTGATCAAAAAGTTCAGGGACTGAACTAATATTTGGGAAATGAAGCTTATCAGCCATTCGAATGAATCTCCTTCAAAGTAGGCTCCTTGATATTGATAAGCTTCTTTTGAAATTGCTATCAGTTTCTGTGTAGCATTCTGAATAATTTCCTCAGTTGTTAACTCTCATGCTTTAGTAATTTCCTAGGGCCACAAAAAACAATTTCACCTACTTTATCAAAGTAATAAATGCAAATAATAACTCCACTGCTAATTTGAAATAAAAAAGATAACAAAAAAAAAATTTTTTTTTTAAGTAATAAAGCTCAGCAGAGTTCAAAACAGGCCCCAGGCAGTAGCTAGCACATGCACCCTACTAATTGTAATCTCTAATCACTTAAGATTGGTCTATACAGTTGAAAGGTTTGCACTAATATAATTAGAATACTTATTGTAAGTTGATTTATATTAAATTTATCCTCCTTGAAAGCAGAATGTGCATCCCAAAATACAAAGAAATCCACACCAAAAGTAGGATCTGAAAATCATTGTTTCTTCTTAACATCCCAAATGTTTTGGAATTTTGCCGGGTTGTTTTGGAATGAGCGGCAAGGCAACTAAAGGTATAAAGGTCAATAAATTGAATCAGTAAATCTGCTTATATTCTATTATCAGTTTGTTTGTCTATCTGAGATATGAAAATTATTCAGTCCTCACTTGTCCTTTTGTTAAGGTAATATAAGTATGCAAATCAAATGGTGCGTGGTCATCTGTTAAACTGACAAAAAAAAGCCAGTAAGCAGACAGCAGTGACAGCAAGTCAACATATTTGTATTCACATATTGCTTTTCCACTAGAGATCCGTTACCAGCACACAGCAGTTCCTTTTGGAAATTCATAGAAAGGATTACAAAAATTTATCTTTCACAAAATGGTTTGAACAATGTGGGATGCTCGTGGTGAATCTGTTTGAGGTCAGAGACCCTTAAAGAATGTTGAATAAATCTGTCAGCTATCACCAAAGTTATTTCACAACAACTTTCAGTGGTCAACTATTTGCTACTAAACATGTTGCAGCAGAGAAGTCTCCCCAGAAATGATCACTAATCTCTGAGGGCATAACACAAAAATCTATACAGATGAATTGCTGCAATTGTTTCAGCTAAAACCAAAGTATATCTATGTTGAAGATTATACATCATTAATAACCAAGCACTGCTAAGTGTACAATAATCAATAAAATAAAAATAATAAAAATAACAAGATTAATACATATATGAAAAAAATGGACCACTATCAAAAATTATATGAAAATAATTTTTGGTAATGAAAACAGTAATTATTATTATAAATTTCAATAGTTCATACTATGTTTGCTTTTCAGCTAAAAAAAATTACCTGGACTCAGGGATGTTACCCTTTTAAAAAGCTGTGTAGTGCTAAATTAATAAAATTAAATTACTATATGAAGTGGTGCTAATGAGTGACACAAAAAAAAATTATTTTTTGGAGGTACACTCATATTCACGCACAATATATTTCACACATTTAAATGTTATGGTGACACATGCAGATACAGCTGTTTATTAATTAGTACATCAAATGAGATATTTCCACCGTACAATTTTGAATTCTTGGTTATTACATAGTAGGTTTTAACCAATAAGTAGACAAGAACAGCCCTCATTTCATTTGTAACGCTGTTTCTTGTATCCAAATTAATATTTCATAAATAATATGGATATATCTATGCAGTAGAACTAGGGCTGAGTAGATATATACCCATCTAAGGTTGTGCGGTTATTACAGACAAAACCTGAGAAGGGTATGTATCTGAATTCTTGGTTCTGGAAGTGGGGGGAGGTAACATAACCTGAAATAAAACTTTTCTCTATTTCTGTACCTGCGAAAAGCCTAGTTACACCATTTTATTATTCTTACTGATGCTCAAAAGTTTTGATTAAAAAACATTTAACCTCAAAGCCAATTATCTGCCAACACTAATCTAGAACAAAAGATAACACAGATTCAAAACTAGGAGGCCAAATACATAAATATACTTAAATTCAATATACAATACACACATCAGGTAAGCATAGTCTCGATTTTGTATGAATACAGCGTAGATATGTTTTATACAACTTTTTCATGAACTCTCATGTGCTTTTTAAGTGTACTTGACTCTGCAAATGCTTTGTCACAAATATTGCACTTACAAGGTCGCTCTTTGGTATGAACCCTCCTATGAAGATTTCTTCGTGATACTTGAGAAAAAGCTTTTCCGCAAGTTTCGCACTGAAATGGCTTTTCATTAGTATGAATCCTCTTATGGGTAACTACACCAGATAACTGGGAAAATGTTTTGTCACAATATTCACATTTATAAAACTTCTCCTTGGTATGAACCCATTTATGACTATACAGGCTCTTTGAATATGCAAACTTCTTACCACATGTTTCACACACAAAAGGTTTCTCATTTGTGTGTATCCTTCTGTGTGCAATGAGATGGGATGACTGAAAATACTTTTTGCCACAAGTTTCACAAGTAAAAGGTTTTTCATTAGTATGATATCTTCTGTGGACATTCAAACTTGAACGCTGTGTGAAAGACTTTCCACAATATTCACATGTGAAAGGTCTTTCATTAGTGTGAATTCTTTTGTGTATGTTTAAGTAAGAGATGTTTAAAAATGATTTACCACAACATTCACACATAAACTGCTTTTGATTTTCATGAATTTTCATATGCCTCCTAAGATTTCCTGACTCTGTAAAGCAAGTACCACAAGTTGCACATAAAAAGGGCTTTTTTAAACTGTGAATTTTCTTATGTTTATTAAGGAATCCTAATTTTAAAAACCTTTTGCCACAAGTTTCACAAGACAAAATTGCTTTTTTCTTGCAACCCATTTTATCTTTACAGTAAAAGAGATCAATGTCAAATAACTTATTTAGCTAACAAGACTCCTACAATTCCAATAAATAATTATAATTTCTGTGCACATAAATACCACAAATCATTATTTACACAAATGATTAGAATCTCATATTTTTAAAATACTTCACAATCCTTGAAAATAAAAACAGAACTCTAATAGTACTACTTCCTTCTTAAGATATAAGAAGATTCAAGATTCAGATAAAATCTGTCAAATAATATAATAATCACAATGTTAAAACTCTCCACTGGTGATCCTTAGCTAATGAATAATTCCAAACAAATGATTGTTGCAAATGCTTTCTGGTGCTAAAAGAAACCTGAAAAAAAAAATTAATTTTTAATAAACTCAAAAAACAGATACTGTACTTTACAAAACAAATTACTAATCATTTCATATCTTATTATCAGATGTAATAACAAAAATAGATTAAAGATTTTTTAAAATATCAGAACTTCAAATATTTAATAGTATTATCTAGTCTTTCTACATGTTTGGCAGCTGTCAAACTTTTAATTGCCATAAGTAAATGTTATGTTGTCAATTGCAATAGATTCTGTTTACTGAATATTTTTCTAACACCATCCAGCCTTCTGCTATATTAAATATTTGTTGTAATTTCTTCATACCTCATGGCAACTCACACAGCTGAGAAAGAGGCTAGTAAGTCTGACAACAGACTGTCACAGCAGTGTCTCATATTTTAAAAAACAAATTTAGGGCATTTCGTTTAAAAGTAATGTGCTTTGAGATAATTCATGGATGACTTATGATAATAAGTCATTAAGTCAGATATAATGTCTTATGATAATAAGTCATTATAAGTCATATATAATGATTTATGATAATAAGTCATTATATCCAGAATATAATGTGTAGCAGAATGACTAAATGTAACACATGAAAATCATTATTTCTTCTCACAGCTGAATGAACAAGTTGCAACTAATGGACCAAGGAGTAAGTAAACAGCTGCAAAATACAACCCATCCAATGCTTGCTTTGAAAAACAAAGTTCTCCAATATAGAAATATCAAACACCTACAGATTGTGGCTTAAGCTGTCAATTTTTACAAATTCATAATTAGTTCCTTTTCACAAATGAATAAACTTAAAGAATAATATATAAACTTGTTTAAAATGAATTTATTAAAATAGCAATATAATTTACAGTTATTTATTCATCTGTCAGTCAGTCATAAACCCATCAAGCACTGCAATGGCATTTGCTGTTAGTTCTCTCTCTTCATTATTTACCCAATTATAGATGGTTTACGAAAATACAAGCAAGGGAATTGTTGTTGCATACAAACGCAACCTATTAATGACAACTGTAAGTCACTCTGCCATTGTACTGATCAACATAAATGGCATATAGTATTTTAAGGAGTCCTTATGTCCCTCACCACTATAGCTAACTGAAGACAATTTCGAAATTTGCTCGTGCATGGCTATTAGCTTTTATCTTACTTCATTTAATTTATTTTAATTAGACAACCATAGAATGGAAGGTGCACTTTCCTTTCTTAGAAAAATTTTTAAAGCCCATAACTTAGTTTTTAAATTTATAATCCCCGTAAGCTATTAGAATCTCATAACCGCTATGTACGTGGTAAAACTTTCAACCAACTAAGCGGATTACTATTAGCTGAGTGCTGAAAAATTACGCTAAGCTATATCTACGATCTAGTCATAAATGGCATAGTAAAGAGGGAAATTAGAGCAAGAGGTATTCATTCAGGCCATTCCATAATTCCAGGGATTAAGGGATTACAAAAGAAAAAACTGTCTGATGGTAATTAATGCCACATATTGTCCTAGACAGCACAAACACTGTTAAGCATCTCTCTCTAACAGTTTCAAACTCCCATTTCCAACAGTAAATGTTAGTAATGCTGAAAACTGTTTTCAAATGGCCCTGAGGCACATTTATGATTTTCATAAATGAAGCCCCTAAAACCAGCAAAATAAATAAAACAGAACAGCAAAATAAAATAAAAGTAATATTTAATATAAATTTAAGATAACTACATTAAAACAAAGCAAACATACAATCAGTATCTTTCAAAAGGAAAACACCTTCTGTACCAACATAAAATAACATTAAGCTAGTTTATTCCTTTGCTGATTTAAAGGGTAGGAAGAGTGGTTAAAGAAAAATGGCAACTGAAGTTTAATGCTTCTAATGTAAGGTTTTGCAATTAGGGAAATGAATTCCAGGAATTACTTATAAGCTAATGGTGAGTGGAGTTAAAAATTGTTCAGAATAAAAAAGACTTGGTGGGGGGTTACAATTCAGTCTGATATGAAATTTTTCAATGCTGTGCAACTAAGTTGCTAGAAAGAAAGGCACATGGTGCCCTACAATATTATATAGGACCTTTGTAAGTAGGGAAAATAACGTCATTGTTCCTTTGTATAAGATGATGGTGTATCACATAGAGAATATTATGTTCTGGTCTAAAGGCCACTGAAGAAAGACAGAGCTTCTAGAATGGGTTCAAAGAAAGGCAACCAGATTGGAGAGGGGATGATAGTCAATGTGCATATGAAGAATTACTTAAATAGTGCAGATGTAAAAGCTTAACAACTAGAAATCCCCCCCCAAGGGGGACCTGATTGAAATATATTATGCCCCAGAAGGGATCAGTAAAATGAACGAAAGAGGTACACTTTCAATGATAGGAGAAACAAAAAATAGTGTCAAGTATCAAATTTCAGAAAGTAACAGAAGGCTGAATCGAATGATGTTTATTAACTCTGGGCAGCATGTTATAGATCATTGGAATAAATTGAATGTAACACTGATGATGGAGGAGAGATTGGTAAAGTTCAGAGTGGAACTGGATAACCACTTTTTGAGGGCAGTGAAGACAGTTTAAGCAATAGGAAAATTTTCTTTTTTTCTCTTTTTTTTATTTGGCAGATTCCACAAATGTCTTCTTCCTTACATCATCATCAGAAAACACGTTGAGCAAAAAATGTAGACCATCAGTAATGTTCTAAGACAGGAGAATAAAGAAATGAGGAATAAAATGAAATGGAATCAAATATCAGAAATTCTATAAAATAAAAAAAAGAAGAGAAGACATGAAATGAACGAATCAAACATCAGGAGTGGTACACTGAGGGAAAGTGGAAATAAACCTGATGAACACTGGTGTTCACTGTGTAACTTCCAATGAGGGAGCTGTGCAGATCATATATCATTAATGCACAACTGTAATGCAATCTTAAATGTCCCAGTGAACTTCTCTGAGCAGTGTACACAGGCAGCTAGAACAGCTCATGGGATTTATCAATGATATACAAGAATTTTCCTAGCAGAGATAACATGGTAATTATTTCACCGCAGAACAAAACAATATATAGAAATGCAAGAAATCTTGAGTACTCCATACAGAAGCCTCATTTTAGGAAGGATGTGAACCTGTTGGAACTGGGCAGGGAAGGGCCACAAGGTTAGTGGCAGGAATAAAAGAGGTGCTCTTACCAATAAAGAATACTGCTCTACAAACTACAATGTTTGCAAATTAGCAACTGCAGGGAGGCCCAACTGAGGTGTTTAAAGCATTGAATGGACTCAGCAAGCTAAATGTTGAAGGCATCCTTACTCTTGCTTAGAAACAAATATATAAGGGGCACAAAAATAAACCGAAGAAGGATAGTAGCAAGACAGATATGTAGAAATTTCCTTTTGGCTAGAGGGTAGTTGATTGTTGGAACAAATTTCCACTTTCTGTTGTGGAAGTGGGAGTTTGGATAAATTTAAGGAAAAACTAGACAAACTATTAGAAGGGTGGACAGATTAGCATTAGTAGAGGCATGTGATGCAAGAAAGCAAGCTTTTGCAGCATCAGCCAAAAAAAAAAAACCCTTCCACTTCACCCCTCCATTCGTTTGAAACTTCATTTGCCACCTCTCAGCCCATCTGCTCAACCTTTCCAGATCCTGTTGCAGCAACATTGCATCAATAGTGTCCTTAACAACCCTGCCAACCTTTGTATCGTCTGCAAACTTGAACATTAAGCTTGATATACCATCATCAATATTATTTATAAATACAGAAAACAATAATGGACCCAACACTGAACACTGAGGGACTCCACTAATAACATTATTCCACGATGAGCAGTGTCCACTGATTACCACTCTCTGTCTTCTCCCCTTCAACCACCCCTTTATCCATAGCAGCAATTTGCCTCCAATGCCACACTGCTCCAATTTGTGCAGCAGTCTTCCATGTGCAACAGTATCAAAAGTCTTTGTTTTTCTAAGATCCAAGTATATAATATCAAAGTTATTCCCTGCATTCAGCTCTTTTGTAACTACATCATAGTATCCAATCAAATTGGTCAGGCAAGACTTCCCCTTAACAAAACCATGCTGTGTCCGAACTATAACCGAAGTCTTGTCTAAATAATCCTGCAGTGCTTCTTTAACCAGTGCCTCCATTAATTTTCCTGGAACAGAAGTTAAACTCACAGGTCTATAATTACTTTGTCAGCATTTGATCCTTCTTTGTGAATTGGGGTCACATTTGCACATCTCCAGTCTATGGATACCTCCCCTGAGTCCAAGGAAGCTCTCATAATTATGGCTAAGGGTTTGCTTACTTCCTTTGCTGCTTCCTTTAATATAACTGGATAGATCCCATCCACCCCAGGTGGCTTTCTTGTGTTTATCTTCAACAATTTCTCTTCCACTTTACTCTCAGTTATTACACGATTATCTAGCTTACCGCCAGAGTTGAATACACCTCTGGCATTCCCCTCGCCGAATAACTCCTCATGTGTGAATGTCGATGCAAAATATTCATTTAGTTTGTTAGCTACCTGAGCAGGATCATCAACAGTTGAACCATTGATATCAAGTGGACCAATCTGATTCATCCCCTTCCTTCTAGAGTTTACATAAGTAAAGAACTCTTTGCTGTTTTTCTTTGCATCCTTTGCCAAGGATTTCTCATAATCTGCCTTTGGCTGTCTAATCTCCTTTGTGACTTGGTTACAGACCAGCTTATATCTATCATAGGCTTCCATGTCACCTATTAATTTATATGTATCCCATGCATTTTTCTTCTCTGCCATGTGTCTCATTCGTTTAGACCTAAACCTTGAACAATATTTCTTAGTTGATATATAAAGCCTAGTAGCTTCCAAGATAAGTTCTTTGAATGCTTCCCATTTTTGAATTTGCTGTTGGTAACATCATCAGTTGGTCAGTTGGTCCCACTGTATAGAATTTCAATATGTGTCTCAGACCATTGTAGTCACCTTTATGAAAGCAATAACCCTTCCCTTTACCCCTGATGGCAGTTACCTCTTTGAGTAAATCCCACTTCAGCACACTGTGATCACTGCCACCTAGTCGTTCCTTTATCTGCAGATTCTTAATGCATGAAGAATCACTACTAATAATCAAATCAAGAATATTACTCCCTCTAGTTGCCTCCCCAACATGCTGATGTAGAAAACAATCATCCAATAAATCCACAAAAGCCTTGCTAGTGTGTGAGTGACCAACCCACAAATTCCAGTCAATATCTGGGAAATTAAAATCCCCCATTATAAGACTCTCTGATTTACTGGCACACTATTTCACTGTACATTTTCTTATTATATTCATTAGAGTCATTAGGCCTATAGCACACTCCTACTCTCAATTTTGATCTCCCAATGCTTATGTCACACCAAACTGACTCGACACTGCACTGTCCAGCGATGTCGACTGGCTTCACTTCCTTGTATTTTACGTTTCTTAACTAATAGCATAACCCCTCCTCCCTTCCTATCCTGACTATCCTTTCTGTAGACGTTATGCTCCCCAAATTCCAGTCCGCATTCCTTATATCTGTGTGACACCACGTCTCTGAAATCCCAACAATATCCGCCTTTGATGCTTTGAGCAATACCTCAAATTCATCAAATTTATTTACCAAACTCCTAGCATTGGTGTACACGCAAGTATACATGCACCTGTTCCTATTCTTAGCTACCCTAACACAACCCATGTGTTTACTTTCGGAGACTCCCAGCAGTCTCTGAAACATCCTGCATCTTGTTTTCCAGGCTTCTGCTCATTCCAATAGAAGCAGTGCAAGAATCACTTTCACCGCTGCCAGTGGCTACTGTTAATCTATTAGTCCTTGTATCCCCCCAAGCTAGCAGTTTTCCGACACACCTAACACTGCCTCGATAGCATCAGCAAATTTTCTTGCACCCTTTCTATTTAAGTGTATCCCATCCCTGTAGAAGCAGTCTCTCCTGTTAAGAAGTACAGACCATTCTGAAAAAATTCTACCCCTGAGCCATGCACAATCTTTTCGGGGCCGAATTGATCGACAAGGCTCTCATCATATACTCCCTCCTATCGTGTCTGGGCAGAATTGCAGACACTTTCAAATTCAACCGTAATTCACGGCTTTTTTTCAACAGTGACCTGTACTTGTTAAGATGATGTTGAGTAGGGGGTGTGTGTGTGTGTGTGTGTGTATATCTGTGTATGTGTTTTGACTGTATAAGCTTCTTCCTTGCATCATTTGCCATTACTAAATTGGTAGGGAAAATTAAATTAGAAATCTACATGTAAAGTTACATACACCACCACATTTGCTAAACAATGTTTTCTGGCAAACACTGTTGTGTAATCAGCAATTCCATGATTTATTTTTAAGAAACCCAAACCCTTTTCCACAGAAAGAAATGGATCATTGTCTCAGTGATTAGAAAATCTGCATAGTTTAGAGAGAAATAAAATCAACTATAATAGAAAACTGCTTCAAGAATGCAAAATTCTGACTATATTGGATTTTTTTAGGCAAGTGCCGAAGCTAGAACAGACATGAGGAATTAGTATGTCATGTCTGTAAATTGCACAAGTTCTACTAGTAGTTTGACCATTTTGCAGGATAAAATATGAGTATTCAAAAGAGGAATTATAAATGTTTGCACAAGACCACCAACTCAGCCACCACCTAAAAAAAAGATATTTAGAAGTTCTACCATCAGTAGAATAATCAGTATTACAGCAACAGAAATTTAATCCAGACCTTTCCACACAGTTACTTCCTATGTTCAGTGTATGTGATAGCGCAGTAGTTAAACTATGCTATCACATACATTGATTCCAATAAAAATTCTCTTATTTAGCATTTGTTCAGTAGCATCTTACCAGAGGACGTAAATTGATCGCAAAGCAAAAAATTTTTCCACAACATGAATGTCATTAGTAGAGTTGCACGAAAAAATGCAACCAAACTGAAACAGTATTTACAGCAATGCTCTGTTTAATATTTTATCTTAGAAATACTGTATATTTATATCGGAAAATGACTGCCCTTTACTAGTCACAGAATGAAATGCAAGTGTGTCATCTTCAAATTAGCAAATACCACAGTGTTAAGTGAGAAGATTAGAAGCATTAACATTAGATCAACTGTAAGTTATAACATCAATGCACAGAATGACAACCTGTTGAAATTTGAAAACTGTGAAAATCTGAAACAGAAATACACTGAGTGATCACTGAATTATGACCACCCCCTATTAAAACTGAATGCAACCCATTGACCATGTGAGGTATGAGAGTGTGCAGTTAGTCGATACGTAGCATAAATAAGGTGCATATGGGGTATGGTTGTTTATTGGCACATTAGCTGCTATGGCTAATAAATAAGGTGTCAGTGGTTCAGTAGGTAGTAAAATTCTGAGAGTGATGGGTAAAAGGAAGGATTTATCAGACTTTGATAAAGGACAGATTGTGGGAGCTCGACGAGCTGGTGCCTCGATTTCCCGAACAGCTGAATTGGTGGGGTGTTCAAGAGCTGCCATTAAAGTGTACCAGGACTGGCATCAAAATGGTCAAACAACGACCCAACAGAAAAACTGCAAAGGTCAGTAAAAGGTTGATATTAGAGCTGAGCGCCGGGTCCGACAACTCGTACAGGCGCAGAACTGTTGAAGAGTTGACTATCCAATCCAATACTACATGGGCCAACCCAGAACAATAGCTGGCATGACTATGCATCGCATGTATGGGCTATACCAGCAGACAACCCCTACACTATCCTCTCCTAACCAAGGTTCATCGGTGTAAAAGACTCGCCTGGTGCAAAGAGCATGCAAGTTGGACGTCAGAAGACTGGAAGAAGGTGTGCTGGTCGGTTGAGTCACATTATTTACTCCATAGCATGGATGGTCATGTACGGATTCGGCATCAACAACATGAGGCTCTTCATCCATCATGCTATTGTTATTTAGTTTTTAGGAGCATTAGCAACTTAGGCCAAATTGCTTCGGGGATATGCAGTAGTCATTCGCTGACCTTTCCGGATCCTCCATATTTGGTGGCTCATGGGCTCAAACCCCGGTCTAATCAACAAGCATGTGCTGCCCACCTGGCTACGGAGGCGCCAGCCTTCATTCATGGTATCAAAAGTGCAGGCCGGCAGAGTCAGATGTATGGTGTGGGGCAGGTTTCACTGGCAGGAACTTCAACCCCTGGTGCATGTGGAACAACATATCACTGGTTTCCGCTATCATCAACTGCTTGTTGACTGTGCCCACCCCACTATGTTACACTTTTTCCCAAATAGCGATGGTGTCTTCCAAGATGACAATGCACTGAGCCATCAGGCACTTGTTGTGCAGGAATGGTTTGAGGAACACAATTCTGACTTCCATCATATGGAATATGGGAGTTCATATTGAACTCCCATCAATATCAATACCATAGAGCACTTGTGGGACACCATGGAAAGGCATATCAGGCGTCTGGATACATAAATCACCTCCGTACCTGCACTGCTAGCCACATTACACAGAGCTTGGTTGGCTATACCCCCCGAACGCTTTCAACATCTTGTTGAATCAATGCCATGTCAGATAGCTGCTGTACTGAGGGCAAAAGGAGGACCCAAGAAGTATTAGGTAGGCGCTCATAATTCAGTGATCACTCAGTGTATATGAAATTATCACTGTATATGGTAGTGAAATGTTAAGTCATACTAGTACGTCTGAATGGTTCAAAGACAGACATGAAGATGTTCACGATGACCCAAGAAAGTGAGTATCCATTAACTTCTCAAAATGAGAACATGGTTGCACATGTTCAGGAAATTGTGGCAAGAGATTGTCATTTGACTGTCAGAATGATGGCTGATGGGTTGGATATGAATAAGGAGATGATTTGTCAAATTCTGCATGAAAGTTTAAGGAAAGGAAGGGCTGTGCAAGACTTGTGCTGCACAGCATCAAAGATGAGCATAAACAACAAAGACTGTCATCACAAGAAGAGTTCATCCAGACTTGTCAAGTCAATTCTAATTTCCTTGACTATATTATCACTGGAAATGAGTATCGGGTATTTTGGTACAACTCACAGAAGAAGCATCGAGCATGCAGTTCAAAATCATCACTAAGTCCCAAAAAGTTTTGTTTACTTGGGCATTGTAGTAAGGATCAGAAGTCTAGGATCAAGATGGTGCTGATCATGTTTTCCAACAAACAGGGTGTGGTTCACAAAGAATATGTACCTGAACGGAAGAAAGCCAATACTGCATTCTACATACAGTTGCTTCAATTACTACTGAAGTGCATTTCCCTAGTGGGGCTGCAATTTTGAAAGAAAGGAAGTCATTCTTGTTGCATGACAATGCCCTCACCAATTCCACACTTGCTGTGAAGACATTTCTGAAGAAACATGGTATTGTACAGATCACCCATCCACCTTACTCTCCCAATCTAGCAACAGCAAGCTTCTTTCTCTTTCCCTAGGTGAAAAATGCTCTTAGAGGAAAGATATTTCAGGATATTGAGGGCATAAAGAAAAATGCAACCATCAAATTGTAACCCACTGAAGTCATACAAGCAGTCAATAACTTGAGCATTGTGGTAAGGATCATAATTGTGTTGCTCACTCCAATAGTGTTCACCAATGGAAGTGTCTTTAAAATTAGCAGTCCAGATAGCCCCCCTCATGCTCAGAGATAGTCTTCTAACCACCCAGTGGTCTTGCCAATGTAATACACTTCACAATCTGGACCTTTAATGCAGTAAACAGAGTTACCTCATAGGAGTAAATAGACAGGTGACTTCACCCAAGAAATAGTGGACTGGAGTTTCTTATTGGAGAGCTGCTCACTTTGAATACTGCACACATCCAACCAAGTGGTTCTGACTGCAAGGCAATCAGAACCAATCAGGTAGTGGGGGAATGTATGCAATAGGAATAGACTCACTATCATGTGGAGTCTGACTTAGATGAACAGCAAAGTCACAGGTCATCAGCTCATGCTTCTCTAGATCATGGGAAGGGTAAGCCCACTTAGTAAGATCTGACCTTACTCCAGAAATCCAAGATGTCTTTAACAGAACTGGAATGCAACCATGCTAGACCAAATAGGGCATGAGCAGTGCTGTGTAGGTACTCAGGAGCACGTGTAGACCTAGAGTTGTTAAACTGGCCACCTGTACATAGATTTCTTGTAAATTGTAGTTGCAAAATCCATCCCTACGCTTCATACAAAAAAAAATTATCCATTTTAGTTCTACAGTGAATTGTATAAAGGTAGAGAAAATGTACTTCAGAACCACAAACAATAACTGCAAATATATTGTCAATATACCACTGTCAGAGACTGATTAGTACTGGCAGATTAAAAATGTTCACTCTCCAGTTTTTTCATGGCAATACTGGCCATGTCAAAACTAGTGGGGGCACCCACAGTTGTGCTTTGAATCTATTTAAAATCAAACTTATTCCTATGAAATTTCATAGGAATAAGTTTGATTTTAAATAAAATATTAGCATTTAACTACATTTTGATGTACATTAAAATACAAAGAAATATATTTCATATATCTAACCTGGAAGCAAATTCATGTGATGCAATTAATTCGAATCATTCTAATTGTTATTTTTTTTTAACTGAAAATGAATCATTGATACATGGACACTGTACATGGTATTCTCCCAATTAATTACTCATTCCAAAGTATGGCCAGTACTGCCACACTTTGGCAATACTGGACATGAAAAGATTACTCAGAAAACATTGAAAAATGTTCTGGAGAGTTTCTCACTACCTTTAATTGTCGATGAAATTTCAGTAAGAAATAAATATATAATTCAATAAAAAATTTACCCGTTAAAAAGGTGGGCGATAAATATCATCCCTTCTTTGTTCCAAAAAAACTGATGCTTTCACCTTGATAGTGCCCTACAAAATTTGTGGCAAGGTGTTCCATCATGATCTGACTCTACATCCCGCACAACATTGATTTCTTTCTTTCTTCCTCTCTCTCTATGGACACTGTACATGGTATACTGTTGTTTAGTCTCTGGATCACAGGAATAAATCCAAACTACAGCCACCGTCACCAATTTTGTGCAAAATTTTCCCAGGATTTAGACAATTTTACAAGACTGCACAATTCGCACTCCCTTGTTTGGTATGTATTCAAATCTTTTGGTACTCATTTTGCTAAAACTTTTTTTTTTTTCATGTTCAATTCTTTTTTGACAATTTGAAGGCCTCTTTACAGTATACGATAAGCGTCTATTTTGTAAATAATCCAATTCCACAGTCTTTCAAAAATAAGACTTCATAAATTTTATGTGGGATTAACATAATCATCAGTCAGCCAGACGTTCTAAATGCACAACCGTGCAATAGGTTGTTGGTTGGTTTGGATTTTATTGGCGCATTAGCATTCAAGGCTATAATGCGCCAAGACGTGCAATAGGTAATCAATCTGTAATTTCTACATCATAACCGGTGGGGTTAGCTCTAGTAGGTTTCGGGGGACATGACTTTTTTAAAGCTAAAACATAATAATTGACATCATTCCACAAATGAGTTATAATATGGATATAAATGTCTGCAATCCAATTTACTGTTTCTTTTAATATATGGCAAGCCAAAACTTAAGTTTCCGTCGTTAAACTCAACAAAGGCATACACATAATGTTACAATTACCAACTAAATGCTTTCTTATATCATTAATTACCAAAAGCCTTCATAAAATTCACTTTTTTTTTTTTTATCAAGTCGACACTAAACAACCAACCATTTCGCCACAGAAGCCATTAGCTTTGAAGTTTGAATAACGGCATCCGACTAGAAAACTAATTCTTTTAATTTTGATTTTGTTTTGATAACAAAAAACATGTTCCATTTCAGACCACGTAAAAATAAGTGTCAGCAGATTTCGAACTGCGTAGCGATTTTTAAATTAATTTACAATATTACAAGTAAAAACACATCTCCAACAAGTCCAATAATCTCTTTTCAACACAGTAGCGACGCCAAACAATTTGATACACTCCATGATACTGACCAAATAATTTATTATTATTATTATTATATTATTTCTCCCTGATTGGAGGATTCCCCTCCGTGACGGATACTGCTACCAAGTACACAGGGTGGTTGTAATGTCTGGTGCTGTGTTGGTCGAGGAACTCTCTGACTATCCTACAAGTGTTCAGGATTGCGACTTTCTGTAGTTCATTATAGATGTTCTCTGGGAGACCTATTGCTGCTAGGCTACTGTGCAGGATCTTTGGCACCGTATCGGTGGTCGACACGATCATCGGGATGGTCGTTACTTCCTGTCTTAGGTTCGTGTGTTTCCTGATTTTTTCCCCATGGGATTTCTACAGATTGCCAGTGTTGGGTACCGCTATGTCAATTAGATAGGTAGCCTTTTCCTTCTTTTCCACAAGGGTTATGTCCGGGCTCTGTTGTGCGGAATTGTCCTATCCGTTATTATGGCAAAGTTACAGTACAGCTTGAGGGTTGGGGTCTCTATGGCTCGTACTTGGTATGGTACACTTTCTTCGATCAAGTGGTATTTTCTTGCTAGCTTCTGATGTATTAGCCTGGCTACCTGGTCTTACCTATGAGTGTACTCAGTCTGGGTGATCACCTTGCACCACAAGTGATGTGTTGGATCGTTTCTGATGCTAGGTGGCGTCGTCGACATGTGTCATCGGACACTCCGGCTCCATGGCGATGTATTTTCTATAGTTTCTGGTGTTGATTACCTGGTCTTGGATGGCGAGCATGAATCATTCAGTCTCGGGAAAGAGCGTCCCGCTTGTTAGCCACGCATTAGAGGCATTTTATCTATGTGATGTTGATGAAGAGAAGGCATTGTAGTGTCTTCTCTGCACATCTTTCTAGATTCGTTTTTTCCTCCTGTTTGGGGGGGGGGGGCTCCTCGCTTAAGTTGAGTGAGGTAAAAAACAAAAAAAAAATACCGCTTGTCTATCTTCCTTATGGCCTCCTGGAGTGCTCATTTGTGTTTCCTTCAGGTTAACTATCGCTGTCTTCTGTTGATTAATCAGGTGTATCAGGCTCCTTCCTCTTTCTTCCCGAGCAATTGTCAGTCTCTCCACAACAGATTTCAGGTTGTGTTGGCGGTTCTTGGTCATCATTGTCTTTGTTTTTCTCATGATATCCTCCAGCTCGGTGTTAGTCCAATCTATGACCCCGAAGGGGTATGTTAGCACCG
Source organism: Mastigoproctus giganteus (assembly GCF_048544385.1). Classification (NCBI taxonomy): domain Eukaryota; kingdom Metazoa; phylum Arthropoda; class Arachnida; order Uropygi; family Thelyphonidae; genus Mastigoproctus; species Mastigoproctus giganteus. The sequence continues at coordinate 19,614,940 of NC_143575.1, forward strand.
GTACTGCATAGGCGTTTATAGCTTTCACTGTGTTCCCTCCATTCAGCTTTGCTTTCAATAGGCTTCTGAGTCTCTGATGGTATTTTTCGGCTAGGCAGGCCTCAATTTCCTTGTATTGTAACTGCTGAGCTTTCATCATCCCCAATTATTTTTAGGCCTCTTTCTTTGCCAAGGCTTCGATCTCTTTTCCAGTCTGCAGCTAGTAATTTCGGTTGACTTATTTTCCCTGGTGCAATCTGTGGGTCTTGCATTTGTCTAGACCAAATTCTATCCTAATATCATTGCAGAATTATTTGATGATCAGGAGTAGTTGCTGGAGGTGCTTCTCGGTTCCCGCGTAGAGCTTGATGCATCCGGCTTGATGCCACCATATACATCAGGTGGGTGAGGGTGTACAGATTCGTCCTTCCTTCCTTGAGGTCATATCGATACTTGCTTACTTGCTACTGTTGAGCATGGTGGATAGCGGGTTAAGTGCGAGACAGAACCACAATGGGCTCAGGGCATCTCCTTGAAAGATTCCTCTCCTGATGGGGATTTGACCTGGTTGTGATTTTTTCGACCTTAATAGTGGTAATTCGCCATCGTTTCTTCTAGGAAGTATGTCACTATCGGATTGACTTTGTAGATGTTCAGCGCCTCTATTAGCTAGCTGGTGGGGCACGGAGCCGAAGACCTTGCGGTAATCGATGTAGGCTGTGTAGATGTTGCAGCACTTCTTGTAAGCTTGATCCATAAACGCGGCATCTATGGTTAATTGCTCCTTGCATCCTTTGCTAAGCCGCTTGCATCCTTTCTGCTGTTCGGCCATTATGTTCTGGCTCTCCAAGTGGTATGATATCTTCCTGGTTATGCAATCTTGTACATTGTTGGGAGGCAGGTGATTGGCCCATATTTCGCTGGGTTTCTTGTATCTTCGTCTTTAGGCTTCAGATATGTGATTCCTTGAGCGAGAAATTTCTGGATTGTTTCTGGGTGCCATATCATGTGGGTGAACTGCTCTGCCATGTGTGTGTGTGTGTGCGTGTGCGTGTGCGTGTGCGTGTGTGTGTGTGTGTGTGTGTGTGTGTGTGTGTGTGTGTGTGTGTGTGTGTGTGTGTGTGTGTGTGTGTGTGTGTGTGTGTGTGTGTGTGTGTGTGTGTGTGTGTGTGTGTGTGTGTGTGTGTGTGTGTGTGTGTGTGTGTGTGTGTGTGTGTGTGTGTGTGTGTGTGTGTGTGTGTGAGCTTCTTGTACCAGTAGTTGTGGATGTTATCTATTCCTGGAGTTCGCCAGTCGTGAGAGTTCTTGATCGTCTGTTTTACCTCTTCTTCTTCCCGAATCTCCCACCCTTTCATTTCTTGTACGTCCTTGGTTTTCTTACATTCTAGTTCTATCCAAGTGGCTCAGCTGTTATGTCTTACTTTCCTGCTCAATAGTTTCCCCAGAGCTCCTCAATCTTCTTCTTCTTGGGTGGTCCGTTCCCTTCTTTCCCGTCTCCTCTGAGATTTCTGTAGAAGCCTCTTTGGTCCTCATCGAAGATTCGGTTGTTTATTTTCCTCTGAGAGCTCTCTTTGTATCGACGTAGTCTCTTGCTGAGTGCAAGGAGGTTCTGCTTCAATGTGTCCAAGTACTCTCCTATTCTCTGATTTTTTTGTCTCATGTTTGTTGTGGACGCTATCTCTCTCTTGAGGATGCTCTTCACTTTTCCAGATAATTTATTACTCCTATCACCCCGTCGGTACTGGGTCAATTGGCCTATCTTGATTCTTACTTCTTCTATCTTCTGCTGAAGTCTTCTTTTCCAAGCTGGTGGTTCGTTCTGTTTTCGGTTCTTCTGCTGCTGGTCTCTCGCTTCTCTTCCGTTAATCTTCGTGGCTGCTACCGCAGCCATACACGGCTGTGTGAATCGCCTCCAGTGTTGCACCATTGCTGTCGAGGTAATGCGCTATTCTGTGCCGATTGAGGTAGTCTGTTACTTACTCTCCACAAGGTTCTATTCTGCCTCTGCTTTGGTCACGTGAGTCTTTGTGGGGTCCATTCCTTCGAATTCTGTTAGAGCCTTCTTCCACTCTTCCTCTATTCTGGATATCATGACCTCGTCTCTTTCCACTTCATCTGTTGTGGGTTGTATTTCTTCTTGCTCTTCCTCCTTTGGTTCGGTGGTGGTATGTTCTTCCTCTGGTTCCCTATTCTTTATCCTTTGTGTTCTTTGAACGCACACGTTCTGCTTCATTTCGGAGCCTAAATATCCGGGAATCGTTCCATCATTTGGTATGTAGTCTCTCCCTGTATTTTGTAATATCGGTCTCCAGCTTCGTTATTTCGTAGTATGCTTGCATGATGTACGTATTCATTTCGATGCTCCACTTCATGAGTTGGTATTTTCTCCTTTCCTGGGTGGTCACTAACGCAGTTGCACAGGAAACACTTCCAGTTGGTCGGGCTGGATATCCTTGCCCTTCTCTTGTGGTAGCCATATGGGGGACAGCGCCACTTGCTCCAATGCCTTCCTCGGGAGACCGTCTCTGAGTTTTTGAACCGAACTCTCTCCCTAAGACCTGTACGCAAATGACGTTATCATGCGCCACACTTGATGCAGTATGATTAACATTTCTCTGCCTCATCATCCATCTATGGAGGTGCACCTGTTTAGCTTTGGCTAATGTCCAGTGATAGTTCTCGGGAGTGACGAAAGATGGCGCCACAATCCGACTTTGCCGCCACTCAGACCTTGGGGTAGGTAGGTCCGTTGGAGCAACTTTCAGGGTGCTTATTTATTTATTCATATTTATTACTATTATTTATTTATTAGTATTATTAAACCGGTCTCCTAGCGTGATGGACCCGCGTTCCCTTTCGCCAAGGCGGTACTCGAACCTGGGTACATCGAAACTGGGCAATCGCGCTCCCTTTATTATTATTATTAGTAGTAGCAGCCATAGGGCACAAGGAAGCCTGAGGCTTATACTGCAACAGCCAAAAATACATTTCAGAATTACCCTGAGAACCCTGAGAGAGAGAGAGAGAGAGAGAGAGAGAGAGAGAGAGAGAGAGAGAGAGAGAGAGAGAGAGAGAGAGAGAAGTAGAAGGGAATCCACCAAGGATCCTAGAGGAACTTCGGGGTGCATTGCAGTCTGCATGGTCACATAAGAAACCTTCCGCGGACTTACTGAGTCCATCCCACGGCGGCTGACTGCGTGCATGCTGCGAAAGGCGCATATTCTGGACATTAGGTCATAATAATGTGACTGGACCCTGTAAGCATTTGTGATTATACCAACTGTGCTACCCAAGAGGGCAAATCAAAACCATAATAGACCAAACAGAATTCGCGCCCATGGCACCAATGCACAAGACAGACCAATGTGACCTGCTGCATGTATACACAACTGTAACTTTGATCTTAAATACCACTCGTAATTTGCCGCAACAGTTTTGATGAGTGTGTGTTTGTAAAAGAGAGAAAGAGTACTAAACAGTATTTAAATTCTATACAGTGGGACCAACTGATGATGTTACCAACAGCAAATTCAAAATGGGAAGCATTCACAGAACTTATCTTGGAAGCTACTAGGCTTTACATACCAACTAAGAAATATTGTTCAAGGTTTAGGCCAAAATGGATGTCAGATGAACTAATGAGGCATATAGCAGAGAAGAAAAATGCATGGGATACTTACAAATTAACACATGACACAGAAGCCTATGATAGATACAAGTTGATATGCAACCAAGTTACAAAGGAGGTTAGGCAGGCGAAGGCAGATTATGATAAATCCTTGGCAAGGCATGCAAAGAAAAACAGCAAAGAGTTCTTTACTTATGTAAACTCTAGAAGGAAGGGGATGAATCAGATTGGTCCACTTGATATTGATGGGTCAACTGTTGATGATCCTGCTCAGGTAGCTAACAAACTAAATGAATATTTTGCATCGACATTCACACATGAGGAGTTATTCAGCAAGGGGAATGCCAGAGGTGTATTCAACTCTAGCACTAAGCTACAGAATCTTGAAATAACTGGGAGTAAAGTGGAGGAGAAATTGCTGAAGATAAACACAAGAAAGGCACCCGGGGTGGATGGGATCTATCCAGTTATATTAAAGGAGGCAGCAAAGGAAGTAAGCAAACCCTTAGCCATAATTATGAGAGCTTCCTTGGACTCAGGGGAGGTACCCATAGACTGGAAATGTGCAAATGTGACCCCAATTCACAAAGGAGGATCAAAGGCTGACACAAGTAATTATAGACCTGTGAGTTTAACTTCTGTTCCAGGAAAATTAATGGAGGCACTGGTTAAAGAAGCGCTGCAGGTTCATTTAGACAAGACTTCAGTTATAGCTCAGACACAGCATGGTTTTGTTAAGGGGAAGTCTTGCCTGACCAACTTGATTGGATACTATGATGCAGTCACAAAAGAACTGAATGCAGGGAATAACTTTGATATTATATACTTGGATCTTAGAAAGTCTTTTGATACTGTTGCACATGAAATACTGCTACACAAATTGGAGCAGTGTGACATTGGAGGCAAATTGCTGCTACGGATAAATGGGTGGTTGAGGGGGAGAAGACAGAGAGTGGTAATCAATGGACACTGCTCATCGTGGACTAATGTTATTAGTGGAGTCCCTCAGGGCTCAGTGTTGGGTCCATTATTGTTTTCTGTATTTATAAATGATATTGATGATGGTATATCAAGCTTAATGTCCAAGTTTGCAGATAATACAAAGGTTGGCAGGGTTGTCAAGGACACTACTGACACTATGCTGCTGCAACAGGATCTGGAAAGGTTGAGCAGATGGGCTGAGAGGTGGCAAATGAAGTTTAACATTGACAACTGTAAAGTACTACACATGGGAAACAGCAACCCCAGAGGAACGTATCAACTCTGTGGTACAACACTGACAGTGGTAGAGAATGAAAGGGATCTGGGGGTGGTTGTGCAGGCAGATATGAAGTTCTCTGAGCAGTGCAGACGGGCTGCAAGGGTAGCTCATGGAGTATTGTCAATGATATACAGGAATTTTTCCAGCAGGGATAAGGAGGTGATTATTCCATTGTATAAGGCAATGGTCAGGCCACACCTAGAGTACTGTATACAGGTCTGGAGGCCTCATTTCAAGAAGGATGTAGAGCTGCTGGAACGAGTACAGAGAAGGGCAACAAGATTAGTGAATGGAACAAAGGGGTGCTCTTACGAAGAAAGGCTTAAGTTTTGCAAATTACAGTGTCTGGAGACTAGGCACCAGCGAGGTGATCTGATAGAGGTGTATAAAGCCTTGAATGGTTTAAGCATGCTCAATGCTGATGGGATTCTTCCTCTAGCTCAGAAAAATCACCTGAGAGGGCATAAATTCAAATTGAGGAAAGACAGATGTAGGATAGACGTGCGGAAATTTACCTTTAGCCAGCGGGTGGTTGGTTGGTGGAACAGACTTCCATCCCTTGTGGTGGAGGTTGATAGCCTAAATAAGTTTAAGGCTCAGCTGGACAGGTATTTTGAACGAACAGAGGGGTGAAGTGGAGTGGGTTTTATTTTATTTTTTTTTTTTTTTGGCTGATGCTGCATAAGCTTGCTTTCTTGCATCAAATGCCTCTACTAATGCTAATGCTAATGCTAATTTGGTGTATTTATGAAAAAACGTACTAGTGACATTCTCGCTGCCACTTTTGCTTGGATTTGTGAACATTTTGCACTGACAACTCAAACAAAAAAATATCAAGTTGTCGAATATTGCATTGAATGCATAGTTTGAATCAAGAACTTTGAAGAATATTATTCCAATAGAAGTTGCGAGCGTTCGAAATATCGAGAAATTCGACATATCGACTTTCAAATTATCCAGAATCTACTATTTAATATATATATATTATTATTTAATCCTCGCACTAGCAGGTATCATAAGAGGACGGAGTGAAGGAAAATATTCAGTTGAAAATCGTTTTAAAAATACCGTTCTTCGAATATATTTTGGCTACTTCGGGGCTAATAAAAAAAAAAACTATATTCATATTTTAACAGTAGCCTTTTTCAGATTAGATAAGAATCTAATCCTTGCGACATTTACGATGAGATGTTTAATGTGTTTTTGAGAGTTGCTTTTAGTAAAAATTAATTAATTTGATGAGAAGAAATAAGTCTTTGTACGTTACAATATTATTTCATTTAGGAGACTTTTGCTGCATACGTAAGTCCTGTTAATTCTAAAATAATTGAGTAATTATTTTATTATTATCTTAAATTCTAGTTATATATATGTGATGTGAAGCAAATATATGAAAAGTATGATATTTTTCGATATTTATGTTTTTCAAATTTGCATACAGAGTTCCCGAGGTATTAATTAGATAACCGTTTGGGGTTTGACAGACACCACGTGGTCAATGTATCTTTGCTCTCATTATTTTTAAAACTTGTTAAATTTATTTTTCTCATAATGGAGTAATATTAATTTTTAAACTTTCCTTCGATCTGCAGAATAATGTGCAATAATTGGCGGTGACGTACAGAGAAATTTTGTTTTAGAGGAGGTACTCAACCTTCCACATGGGTAGCTTTTACAAGCGTTGACACGTGCCAGTGTAATTATGTTTGCGCAGGCGGCGCTGTGTATCGTCGCCGACCTCCTCACACCGGGTGGAAAGGCCCGGGTTCGAACCCAGTCGATGACGCGAGGAACTTTAGTGGGCCCTTGTCACTCCGTGGCTGAGTTAGTCGGTCTCAGGCGTAGATAGCGCGGCCCCCCCCCCCCAAGAAACGAGTTTTTTTCGTCCAGCGAACACACGCCGACCGGGCTAGCCGAGTGGGTAAAGTACCTGCCCGACAACCCAAAGGCCGCGGGTTCGATTCCCGCCTTGGGCTTGGATCAAAGTACTGCAAAAACCTTGGGAGGTGCAATATGGCCACAGAAGCCGATGCGCCAACAACTACCAAATCAATCAATCAATCAAGCGAACACACGCAATTTACGAACACAAACACGAGTTAATGTATTAAATTACGGGTAACCTTAATATAATAATAATAATAACAATAAAAAGTGTAATTATAAAAATGTCCTTTGGCTTTAGCTACCCCCATGGAACAATCGCTAGCCATGCCAGTGATTTTTGTCATTTCAGAACTTGAATTGAGGTTGTCTTTCGCTGTCACTGAAGAATGCATCAGACAGACATGGGGAGAACCCAGAGAGCAACACCAGTTTGTTAGATACTTTTCCTTGGATCTCCTTGTACAAATCAAGAATTTCATCCCTAATATTTGATGACAAGTCTTCTTCCACTTAACTGTCCCTTTATCCTCGCAGTTACTTGCCCTAAATGTCACATTCCTCTAGTTCAGCGGTTCTCAAACTTTTTAATGTGAAGGCACCCTAAATCTGTTATGAAAAATTCCCTGCACCAGGTGCAATGGGCACTGGAAGAATATTTTGTAATGTGGTGCTGTTTCAAATACAGTGTACCTGACGGACGGCTCGGCTGTTTCATATATGTACATAAACACTGCGATGCAGTCAGCAATTATTTCATGACAACTTCTAATTTACACAGTTGCATTAAATTCAATGACCTTTTGTAGCGACGGCCACTATGTAAGCTGATGCTAAATTTTACATGGTGGCACCCCTATAAAGAGTAAGTGGCACCCACCTTGAGAACCACTGCCCACTGCTCTAGTTTGTAGAGCAGTCTTTTATGTGCAATAGTATCAAAAGCCTTTAAATTTAAGTACATCATGTTGAAATTATTTTTTGCATCCACTTTCTTTGTCACTGCACCACAGTAATCTATCAGATTGGTTACACAAGACTGCCCCTGTATACTATGATGTGATTGCGATATGATTGCATGCCTGTCCAAATGGTCCTGCATTACTTCTTTAACCAGTGATTCCATTATTTTCCCTCGAACAGATGTTAAGTTAGCAGATCTGTAATTACTCATGTTGCCTTTTTATCCTACTTTTATGAATTGGAGATATATTTACACTCCTCCAGTCCATAGGGACCTCTCCCGAATCCAATGATGCTCCCATAATTATGGCTAAGGGTTTTTTTTATCTCCTTTGCTGTCTTAATATAATCAGATAGATTCCATCTGCCCAAGGTGCCTTTTTTATGTCCATCCCCAACAATTTCTCCTCTTTCCTTTCAGTTGTTACAAAGTTATTTAGCTCCTCATTAGCCTTTGATAAACTTTGGCATCCCCTACCCTAAAGAATTTATCATTTGTGAATGTAGATGCAAAATACCTATTCAATTTGTCCTTAACCTGAGCAGGATCATCAACAGTTATTATTATCATTGGCCACATGGTGCAAGGAAGCCTGAGGCTTCTGCTGCACCAGCCAAAAAAAAAAAAATTCCGAGTTACCCTGAGAGAGAGAGTACAAGAGTCAGAAGTAGAAGGGAATCACCAAGGAAGAGAAGAATCATGATATCCAGTTCAAGACCCTGGGTGTGGCAAGCCCATGCTCACCAGATGTGAGCCCATGTGGTTAATCCATGAACATCGAGTTGTCCAATGTGATTCAACCCCATCCTTCTAATGTTAATATAAGCATAGTCTTTGCTGTTTTTCTTTGTATTCTTTGCTAGAGGCTTCTCATAATCTGTCTTAGCTTGTCTAACCTCCTTTTATGACTTGATTACAGATTAATTTATATGCAGCCCATGCAATTTTGTTCTCTGCCACGTGTCTCCATAGTTCATCTGACATCCATTTAGGCCTAAGCCTTGAACAGTATTTCTCTGTTGGCATGAAAAGTCTAGTAGCTTCTTTGATAACTTCCCTGAATACTTTTCGTTTAAAATTTGGTGTTGGTAACATCATCAGTTGGTCCCACTGCACACAATTTTAAAACTGTCTGAGACTTCTGTAGTCATCCTTATGAAAGCAAAAGCCTTTACCCTTGACAATAGTTATGTTTTTGATTAAATTCCACATTAGTATGCTGTGATCACTGCCACCCAGTGGCTCTTTTACCTGCAGATTCTTAATACATTAAGAATCACTGCTGATAACCAGATCAAGAGTACTGTTTCCTCTTGTTGCCTCTCTAACATGCTGTGTAGAAACAGTCATCCAAGAAATCCACAAAAGTCTTGCTAGTGTGCAAGTGATCAACCCACAAATTCCAGTCAACAACTGGAAAGTTAAAATCCCCCATTATAAGACATTTGATTTGCTGGCTCACTCTATTTCACTGTATAGCTGTTTGGTATATTCATCACAGTCATTAGGCCTATAACACACTCCTACTCTCAATTTTGTTTTTCTAATGTTTCCATCACACCAAACTGACCTAACATTGCACCTGTTACCCATATGAACTGGATGCACTGCCTTATATTTAACGTATCATCTTAACTAAAAGCATAACCTCCCGACCTGTGTATCCTTCCTGTATACATTGTACTCCCCATATTGAAATTCAGTATCACTTATGTGTGGGTGCCACCATGTCTCCACTATTCCTACATTGTATGCATTCGACCACTTAATTATTTCAAATTCATCAAATTTATTTATTTCAAACTGTATAATCAGTTTTAAAATATTGTTGGGCAAAAATACACAGGAGGATTTGATTTAATTTATAAATAAAAAGAAAAAAATTAAAAAGTGGCATCTGCCAGATGCCATACAAGCAGTGGAAGAGGGAAGATTAGTCTAATGTAGCCAAGTGATCAGGAGCGAGAGTGCATAGCACGCGTTCCTTCAGTGACCGGGGTTCAAGCCCGTGACTACTAAATACGATAAATATTTGTATTGATGATTTATTGTAAACACTACTGACTTGGTTGTTGTGCCGGAGTATAAACAGAAAATTTATTTTAGACCTGACGTAGCCGAGTGGTCAGGAGCGAGAGTGCATAGCACACGTTCCTTGAGTGGACCGACGTTCAAGCCCGTGACTACTAAATACGATAAATATTTGTATTGACGATATATTGTTAATGCTACTGACTTGGTTGTCATGCTGGAGTATAAACAGAAAATTTATTTTATTTACTTTACATTAGAAACTGAGTTAGGGGGATTAGAATGTTTTCACAAGCTGGTCTGGCAAGCTGTCAAAATTATCAACTGCAAAGAATGGAACAACTGCCTTATCCACTGCACTTTCTATCCCAAGGATGCCCACACAGTATCTAACAGTACCCACTTTATTTTTTTATTTATTTTTTCTGTGGGGGGAATAAAATCAAATCAGGGGAAAAATAAGTCAAATAGTGTGCCTAATGCCTTCATGACTTATGTCTATAAATAATGATACAATATAATTGATTAACTGTTTGTTTGACATCTGACACAATGTTACCAGGTATATTTTTGGTTTCATAATTTCTGTCATCTAACCTAAAGGGTGAGTGCCATATGAATTAATGGAAATATATTTGCACCAATAACATATAATTTGACTTTTTACACATTGTGTACTTTTCTGAAAATACGTTTTTTTTTTCTTAAGGGGATTTTCGTAATGAAAAATCTGAATTTCAGAAATGGGGTTAGTATTAGAAAAGATGGGGGGAATAAGTATACAGCTCCAAATATTTCACACAATGAAACGTGAGATAAATTATGTCTAATTAAATTTAACACCATTTTCAATTCAACAAAAAATGCTAAAAATTAAAATTTTATTCAAATAAACTGCATTTGTTAGGTACCATGTGATTAGCTGTGTTCCATTTAGAGGCACAAGTAGTCAAGATTAATCATATTCTTCCTTTATGACAGAACACAATAAAAAGAATATCTAGCATAATATTTTTATATTGTATGATATGTAGAACACTTCCGTATGATATTCTCCAGAAATTAAAATGAAAACAATTAAAAAATCGAAAATCTTGAATTACAGTAAGAAATAATTAAAATAGAACCAATTAAAAATCAATTTAATGCGGTAAAAAATTAATTTAACAAAAAGATTGCAAAACAATTTTCCTTCCTTAACATAAAACAAAAATGAGTTGAAGATGTGGAAGCTCAAGTTATTGTTATATTTCAGAACATTTAATCATACAAAATAAGAAAATATAAATGATTAAGGAAAGTTGTGTAGTTTTCATAAACAATGATTACATTACAATTGCAAAATGATTAGTACAAATTATTAAAAACAGCTTCCTACTACCTGGAATGAGGTCTACCAAAGAAATTTTTTTTCTTTCATTAATGGGAATTTGTTTATTGTAAAAAAATTATTTAACGAAAGGATTGCAAAACAATTTTCCTTCCTCCTTTCCTTTCAATAACTTGAGCTTCCACATCTTCAACTCATCTTTGTTTTATGTAAAGGAAGGAAAATCGTTTTGCAATCTTTTCGTTGAATTAATTTTTTACTTAATTTTTAATTGCATTAAATTGTTTTTGTTTTAATTTCTGGAGAGTATCATATGGAAGTGTTCTACATATCACATTGAGGTAAACTTCTCTTATGCTTTTACAAATATTGATATCAATGTAGAACGTATTGAGCATCACAGCTCTGGTTCATACCATCCATAAAAATATATCTTTTATTTTCTTTTCAGATAGTTACAATAGGACACATCCTGAAATCATCGGGAATCATCTGTGCAGCATAATAATCAGATTAAATGAAATTATATAAACAAGTATGAATATTTTGGATTTTTCATAAATATGCAATATTTTCTGAGGAGAAAAGTCATACAATTAATTCTCTTGTTGTCCTTATGGACCTAAAAATTAATGTTATTCAAGATTTTGAGTGAGTGATTTAGAATTTTTATGGGTTTAATTTAATTCTCTATAATGAATTATGGATAAATGTAACCTAAAATAAGTTATCCAAATACTAGAATAAGAGGTGAAAGCCACTTTAACTAATTGACTACTTTTTCTTGATGTTTCCTCCAAAGATAAATTATGGATTACAATGAGAAAACAAACTTTACATGTGAAATTTGTGGTAAATTTTTTTTGAAATTGGGGTTTCTCAATAAACACAAGAAAATTCACAGTGATGTAAAGCTGCTTTTGTGCCCGACTTGTGGCAAAATATTTTTTGAGTCAACAAACCTTAGAAGACACATGAAGGGTCACATTAGAGAAAGACATTTTATGTGTGAATATTGTGGTAAAGCATTTTTAAACTCATCAAATTTAAAAGCACACAAGAGGATTCACACTAATGAGAGGCCTTATACGTGCGAATATTGTGGAAAAGCCTTCATACAGCAGTCAAGCTTAAATACACATAGAAAGCTTCATACTAATGTGGACTGGTTTATTTGTGATATATGTGGCAAAAAATGTTCAGAATTACATCATCTCAATGAACACAAAAGGACACATACAAATGAGAAACCTTTTGTGTGTGAAACGTGTGGAAAGATGTTTGCACATTCAAGTACTCTACATAATCACAGAAGACTCCATACAAGGGATAGACCTTTCACATGTGAATTTTGTGGAAAAAGTTTTGTTCAGTCATATGGTTTGATTTCCCACAGAAGGACTCATACCAAGGAAAAGCCATTTGAGTGCGAAACATGTGGAAAAGCTTTTTCTCAGTCATCACGGCGAAATCTCCATAGACGGACCCATACCAATGAAAGGCCTTGTAAATGTGAAACTTGTGGCAAGAAATTTGCAGAGTTAAGTACTCTTAAAAAACATATGAGAATTCATGAAAAAGATTCTGCATGATGCTTATTTTCAACCAATGTACAGGGTAGAATCAAAAAATTCCAGGGCCAAATATTTATTTAAATAAAAATTATATTTACAGCAATATTTACTTATTTTCATTGGTTGTATAATTGCAGAAAAGACTTCTTTGAAGTATAGCTGCCAATTGCAGCTATATTTACTTCTGTTTCCTTAGAAAATCAGTTCCTTTAATTAGTTCTTTTCAGTTTGTTAAAAAGAAAATAGAAATCACATGGCACAAGGTCAGGTGAATAAGGAAAACATTGTAATGTAGTTTGTGTATAAGAAGTATTCAGAAATTGTCACATGATGAGCAGAAGTCAGGGCCGTGCAATGATACTTGGGGGCAGGTGCAAACTGAGACTTTGATGGCTCCCTCTAGATCTGAGGCCCTTGTGAAATGCATCCAATGTACCCCTATTTGCATAGCCCTGGCAGAAGCATTGTCATTCAATTATCAAATTTTCTTAGCCCACGGATAGGGCACATTTATAAAGATGTCAGCCATAGATCCTGGATGGATCACACCAAGCAATTTCAACCAGCGTCTTGAAAGTTCAGTTCTTATTTCCATCTGATCTGCTGTTAGAAACTTGAACAGAGAAGTTGCATAATCTTTTCATGTTTAAAATGTCATATAAGATGGCTTGGAAACTACTGTATGATATTCCATCTGGAGAGGCTGTCTTCTGTTCTGCCGAAGACAAGTTCATCATTTGTCGATGCACAAGGTTTCCCACATCTTGCATTATCCTCAGTGATGTCATGTTAACCTTTGTAGTGCTTTTAATAATCCTACCCCTGATAAAGCTTTTTCACTATATACTTCAATAGATTTTTACATATTTTTAACAAATTCCATCTTGGAACTTTTTGATTCTACCTTGTTACCTTGGAGTGTTAACTTTACATCTAACTTTTGATTGCACTACAAATGATTTGGTCCTGCCACTTGAATTGTTTTAAAAGTAACTGCTTAGAATGATCATTCCTGTTAAAAGAAATATTAGAGCAGAGATAAACTGTTGTGAAGAGTATCATCAGTGTGTTCTTGTATAGCTGAGATATCTTTTGTATTGCATTTAGTTGAATGATTTTAGACTTGTAGGAAAGGCCCAGTGAACTTGTCAAGGAAAATAATTGTATCCTAAAAATAAATAAACACTTTACTCTGTGTTGTTGTGTCTTTCACACAAGATAAGCAAAATAATTGTCAGGAAGGTTCAATTTATGCTCCAAAATATGATTTTCATGCATGGCTTTTAAATATTGTGACTTCTGATGAAACAATGACAGTAAACACATTGTAGGAACACAATAATAGCCAAAGTACACAATATAATAGCGCAGTTTAATTTAATTTATTATGATACTCACCTTTTTATAATCTGCATTGATGTTGGAATAAATTGGATGATAATAATTGTTATTGCAACATCAATGCAGATTATAAAAAGGTGAGTATCATAATAAATTAAATTAAGCTACGCTATTATATTGTGTCAGTTATAAATGGTACTTTAAGAGATCTACAATTTTCGAATTGTCATACCCAAAGTACTTATTGACATAATTGTTATATTTCAGAACATTTTAATCATACGAAATAGAAAAATATAAATGATTAAGGAAAGTTGTGTAGTTTTCACAAATGATGATTATCTTACAATTGAAAAATGATTAGTACAAATTAGGTCTACCCAAGGATTTTTTTTTTTTTTTTCCTTCTTTCATTAATGGGAATTTGTTTATTGTACACTGGAGTCAGGCTGATATGTTGAATGTTGGAATATTTGGAATATTCATACCAACTAAGAAATATTGTTCAAAATTTAGGCCTAAATAGATGTCAGATGAACTAATTAGACATGTGGCAGAGAAGAAAAATGCATGAGATACATATAAATTAACACGTGACACAGAAGCCTATGATAGATATAAGCTGGTCTGTAACCAAGTCAAAAAGGAGGTGGTTAGGCAGGCAAAGGCAGATTACGAGAAATCTTTGGCAAAGGATGCAAAGAAAAACAGCAAAGGGTTCTTTACTTATGTAAACTCTAGAAGGAAAGGGATGAATCAGATTGGTCCACTTGATATCGATGGTTCAATTGTTGATGATCCTGCTCAGGTAGCTAACAAACTAAATGAATATTTTGCATCTACATTCACACATGAGGAGTTATTCGGGGAGGGGAATGCCGGAGGTGAATTAAACTCTGTCAGTGAGCTAGATGATTTTGGAATAACTGAGAGTAAAGTGGAGGAGAATTTGTTGAAGATAAGCATAAGAAAGGCACCAGGAGTGGATGGAATCTATCCAGTTATATTAAAGGAGGCAGCAAATGAAGTAAGCAAACCCTTAGCCATAATTATGAGAGCTTCCTTGGACTCAGGGGAGGTACCCATGGACTGCAGATGTGCAAATGTGACCCCAATCCACAAAGGAGGATCAAAGGGAGACACAGGTAATTACAGACCTGTTAGTTTAACTTCTGTTCCAGGAAAATTAATGGAGGCACTGGTTAAAGAAGCACTGCAGGATCATTTAGACAAGACTTCAGTTATAGCTCGGACACAGCATGCGTTTATTAAGGGGAAGTCTTGTCTGACCAATTTGATTGGATACTATGATGTAGTCACAAAGGAACTGGATGCAAAGAATAATTTTTATATCATATATTTAGATCTTAGAAAGGCTTTTGATACTGTTGCACATGGAAGACTGCTGTACAGTTGGAGCAGTGTGGTATTGGAGGCAAATTGCTGCTATGGATAAAGGGATGGTTGAGTGGGAGAAGACAGAGAGTGGTAATCAATGGACACTGCTCTTCATGGACTAATGTTATTAGTGGAGTTCCCCAGGGTTCAGTGTTGGGTCTACTGTTGTTTTCTGTATTCATCAATGATATTGATGATGGTATATCAGGCTTAATGTCCAAGTTTGCAGACGATACAAAGGTCGGCAGGGTTGTTAATGACACTAGTGGCAGTACATTGCTGCAACAGGATCTAGAAAAGTTGAGCAGTTGGTCTGAGAGGTGGCAACTGAAGTTTTAACATTGACAAATGTAAAGTACTGCTTATGGGAAACAGTAACCCCAGAGTAACATATCAACTGTGTGATACTACACTGACAGTGGTAGAGAGTGAAAAGGACCTGGAGGTAATTGTGCATGCAGATATGAAGTTTTCTGAGCAGTGCAGACAGTCTGCAAGAGTAGTTCATGGTGTCTTGTCAATGATATACAGGAATTTTTCAAGCAGGGATAAGGATTTGATTATCCCCTTGTGTAAGGCAATGGTCAGGCCACACCTTGAGTACTATATACAGGTCTGGAGGCTTCATTTTAAGAATGATGTAGAGCTGTTGGAACGAGTACAGAGAAGGGTAACAAGATTAGTGAATGGAACAAAGGGTTACTCTTACGAAGAAAGGCTTAAGTTTTGAAAATTACAGTATCTGTAGACTAGGCACCTGCAAGGTGGTCTGATTGAGGTGTATAAAGCCTTGAACGGTTTGAGCATGCTGAATGCTGATGGAATTCTTCCTCTTGCTCAGAATAATCGCCTGAGAGGGCATAAATTCAAATTGAGGAAAGACAGTTGTAGGATAGATGTGTGGAAATTTGCCCTTAGCCAGAGCGGGTGGTTGATTGCTGGAACAAACTTCCATCTGCCGTTGTAGAAGTTGATAGCTGAAATAGATTCAAGGCAGAACTAGACAAACATTTGTGCATCATGTGCCTTTATTAATGCTAACTTTCTGCCTTGGCTGATCGAACACCTCTTAGAAGTGACACTTATTTGCATTTCCAAGAGGATCCATTTGTCTTTAAGGTGAAGATGTGATACAATGCTACCTAGATTATTGTACTCCATAAAATTTCATATAATTTTCATTTCACTTCACTAATAAAGTGAAATTTGCAAATTTTTGACTTTGTTTTTCTCGGGAAGGTGCATTATTTAAAACACACCATGTGTGAATTTTTGTTAGCATCCCACTATTAGTTAAATATATTTATTTTCTGTTTGTACAATATAATCTAGCAGAGTAGTTATGACTGCAGTTAATTCCTTCAGGGCGCCTCTGTAGCCAGGTGGGGAGAAGTAGTAGTGTGTAGCACACGCTTCTTGATTAGACCGGGGTTCGAGCCCGTGACCACCATATGCGGAGGATGCAGAAAGGTCAGGGAATGACCACTGCATATCCCTGGAGCAATATGGCCTTAGTTGTTAATGCTCCTAAAAACCAAAGAACAACAACAACAATTCCTTTAGTTTCTGATGGAATTCAAATGTAGCCATCTCTAAATGAGTGACAAAACCACCATACTACCATATAGGACACTGAAATTATGGCCACAGCTCTTGCAAATGTTCAGCTCACCCACAAGTGAAAGGGAATTAATTTCTGCAAAGTCTTTGCATATTGAAATTCAGCTATTAGCTAATGACCCCAATTCAGAGTTTGTAGGGCCAGATTGTGTTCTCTCTTTGGGAAAATATTTTTTATTTAAAAAAGTACAATACTGAGACTACTGGTAAAATGAGAAGTCAGCACCATGTGAGACCATTGAAGAGACATTAAGAAACAAAGATCTGTGCTTTCCATTTGTTGTTGTAGTTGGGTTTTAGGAGCATTAGCGGCAAGGGGATATTTCCCCGTATGTACTGTGTCTAAGTTGTGAAGTCGATTTTCTTTTCGCTGGATGAAAAATCTGAGTTTCCAAGAGAGAAAAACCATGCTACCCTCACCTAAGACCAACTCAGCCACATTGTGAAAAGGCCCATAAAAATTCCTTACGTCATTAATGCACCTCAAGTTCAGGTCTTTTCCACCCAGTGTGGGGCATCATATACCTCTACTAATGCTAATGCTAAATCATGACCCTATTTTTATGGCCTCCCTCTAAAATTATATGCAATAGAGCCTCAGTCTACCTAAACCTGGCATTGTTGATGACACTGTAAAAGAATGACATTCCCAAAGCTGAAGGCATTCATTATTAGGCAGGCATAACTGCACAGCACAAGAAATACAGTTTATCATCATCAGCCATTTTCAAGCAAGGCCTCTCCAGCAACTTTGCAGTTCCTTCTGTTTTGTGCAATGGCCATCCATTTACTGCCCACAAACTCTTGAATTTCATCTGTTCATCTCCATTGTTGTTGTAAGACAAAAATGGAGATGAACAGATTGAAATTCAAGAACAGATCAAGGTTTTCTTTTAGCTCCACTTGGGTACCATTCTGTTATTTTCTTAGTCCATCTGTCATCATGTCTTTGAGCTATATGTGTCCCGTCCAATTCAATTCTTTAGTTTTGATAAGAATGTCCTTTACTTGTGTTTGTTGCCTAATCTATGTGTTTCGCTTCTTATCCAACAGTCTGATTCCTAATATAATTCGCTCCATTCTTTGCTGTGTTGTTCTCAGCTTCTCTTCCATTCTTTTGGTGAGTGCCCAAGTTTCACTTTCATAAGTCATGGTGGGGAGTATACATTGTTTCATTATTTTATGTTTCAGACAAATTGGTATATTGCTCCTCAGTATGTGACTATATTTCCTGAATGCTATCCATCCAAAATTTATTCTTCTCTTGACTTCCAGCCATTTATCATTGTTACAGTGTCATTGTTATGCCTGCTCAATGATGAATACAAAACTCATTGATAAGGGGTCAAACCGTCTCCATCGAGGATATAAGACAGACGCTCATAACTCCAATCCAGTTCAACATCATGAGGTTCACCAGCTCACGTGGTGCCACAAATATACCAACATAGACTAACAACAAATTGAGAAAAAAACTCATACAGTGAATCCCTCTGCCTTTTTTACCTCACTGACAATGGTTTGAGTGTGACACAGAATCAGCAGAACTTCTGTGCACAGTAGAAAAACAGCCTGTAATAGCAGTGCCCTGACCTGGAAGGTTGTGGCATTACTAGCACCCATGATATGTGTACAACTAATGGCTTTGGACCAACTGACGATATCTAGTGCATTAATGCTCCTTTGTTCTCCAATAGTGATAGTATTTTCCAGCAATGCACTTTACTACTAGGTAAAAAATATGCTGGCATGGTTTTATAAATGTTCAGATTTTTCTATCCATACTTGGCCAGCGAACTCCCCATATTCTTGATCCAATGAAATGTTTATGGAATTAATGTCATAAGGATTATCAGAAGAGCCAGATTATATCATATGAAACAGAGGCAGCTAAGGCGCAGAGGCCATCTTATTAATGGATTATAAATGTTGAATATCTAAAAACATGTGTATATATGAGGACCACTCCACGGCTAATGTGTCTAAATTTTTTTTCCCCACATATCTGATGTTGCACACACACATTGTAATAGTAACAGGTGAAAATTTGAACATTACCACCAATATCCAGCAGTTTTCAACACTGCATTCCAAGTGGCAGGACTGTAATTGTCTGTGAAAATAGATGACATTGATGCATGTATTAAACAGTGCCATATTATTGGGTTCCTGTATGCATAAAACATTGCACCCATTAAGATTCACTGACATTTTAAGCACATTTATGGGGACAGCACAGTTGATATGAGCACAGTTAAGTGCTGGGTTAGGCATATCAGTGATGGCAGCAGTTCTTTAAAGGACACCAAGGTTATACTGTCCATGCAGTAACAGGAGAGAGTCAATAAACTGATTCATGAAGAACTAGGAAATGTGTGCAATAGTGAGATAGGCTTTAATGTGTGAAAATATTTTGTACAATCTAGCATATAGGAAATTGTGTGCCAGGTGGGTTCCACAAATGCTAACACCAGAAAGGAAAATTTCTCCTTTAGCACAAAAGTGCCAGATCCCATACCAGAATCCTGGCAGGGGAGACCACTGCAGAATTCAGGTGGACTGTTCTGCCACATCTCCCAACAAAAGTGGTTGTTAATGTGTCAAAAAATAAATGTAAGTATATAAAGATTTGAAGTATGTATCATTCAAATTGGAATACTTACAGTGGTGAAGTGCCATAAACAAATAAAAAAAAACAAGGAAAATATCAAGTAAACATTTTAAAAAAAATTTGATTTAGGTTTTTTTAACAGGACTATGAGGATTATGAAAAGATGAGTTTATAAACTAATTATTCCAATGCACTCTAGGGGCAAAGTATCTGTGTGATATATGGAGATTTATGATAAAATGAGGTTCAGTAGGTAAAGGTTTTACTGCAGTTACATGCTTCTTGCTGTTTCAAAATTTCATTGGCATACAATAATAATTAGTGTAAAAACATGCACATGTAATGTATTGAATTGTTGCCTCCACTTTAAACATTTTTAATTTGCAAGAACAAAAGGTAAAAATATTTGTAATCAGCAAAAATGATCATACCAGCTGTTAAGACCCATTAGGTGCTGTTTAACTACTCATAAAAAAAATAATTCAAGAAATTTCTGATCATCATCTACTCATGGAAATTCATACACTCATATAAAAATGCATCCACCAAAAAGCTCATGAAAGAGAAGTGTCTAGGGCCTACAAGGACCTAATCCTTAATCCAGGTCTGACTTACAGGGAACCAGGAATGTATCTGGTATCCTGACCATGTGTACTCCTTCACTTCAAACTATGCATTTTGACATATAACCTGGATTTCAAACAGAGTTCCTTCACTTTATAGAATTAAGTAGTTTTGTCCCTGGAGCAGTGTATACAGTCAGAGGTATAGAATATAACTTTATATGAGTGGCTGCTCACCATTTCCGACATACCAACACCCATATCTAAACATTAGCTAATTCAGATTAGGACTGAGAATTATTGCTTGAGATAACTATTCCGAAATTTTCTACCCCCACCTAACCATATGAACTTGTAATAGGCTTAACTGTGGTCCTGGAGTAGTGTATATACTCTTATGTTCATGTACACATACCAGCCAACTGAAAGGCAAGGCCCACTGTTAACTACAGATTAGTCATCTGTGAGATGAATGCAATTTTTTTTTAAACAGATTCACTCATTATCAGCTGGCTTTTTTATATATATATTTTATATATATATATATATTTTTTTTTTTTTTTTTAGTTAAATGCTCCTTGGTACCTTCAAACGACATTGGATAACCTTTTTTCCAACCAATTGTGGGATAATGCAGGTTTTATCAATATCACCTAAAACATGGTTTATTTAATGATTTATGAGATGCATGGTCTATGTTTACAGAATTTTTTTGCCTTTTCTTAAATCTGCATTTGTTTTGAAATTTTTCACATTTTTTTGACAAACAGGAAGCAGGAAGGTATTAAATAAAAAAAATAAGTAAACTTTCTATTTATACTCCACGGCAACCACAGTATCAACGGAGCTCACAAGATAAAGAAAAATAGCACCATATTTAGCATTCACGGCTTTGGAGTTGGTGTCACTCAGTTCTCAACCAGGTTAACTGAATTACACTGAACAGGCCATTAATGTAGCATCACCAAGTTCACTGAATTATACAGTGGACCTAGATAACCTCAACTGCAAAAATTTTATGTAATTTACCCATTTATTTTACTAACAAATATAATTGTTTAAAATATAATCATAATAGATTGCTTGAGTGTTTCCAGTACTAACATAATTTATCTTTCCTATTTTGATATTTTACTGAATAAAAATGCTATTACAAATTTTTTTTTTTTTTTTTATAAAGGCTGAAAATGATGCCACATTAATGGCTTGTTAAGTAAGTAAATTTTCCTCTTCAGCAGGAAAATTAAAAAAAATACAATTCATTAGAGTTCAATAAGTAAACACATATCATTAGGTTTTAAGGCTCCAAAATATCGCTCACTGGCTGCAATATTGGCATAACTCAAAAATCGTAATTCTGAGATAATCAATGAGGAAAATTTGCCTTTTAAAATTAGTTTGTTTAGAATTGAAGAAATTATGTGATTGTTGAAATATATTGTAATTCATCTCATCATACCCAGTGGTACTCAAAATTAGGCTGGCTTGTCAATATTCCCTTATGGGTACCAGAACACTCGAAAATTTAACCCTCCTTTTGAGTTGTGCCACTATTGCACCAACAAACACTCAAAATTTGTGACTTGAGTCTCCTAAAGATGGAAGGTAAGGAGCTTGCCGTGCTTCTTTTTCGAAATCTGAAAAAGAAGGATGAAGAACAAAAAAAAAACATTAAACAAGAGCTGTATATTCATAAACTCAGAGGAACATGTATGAACTACATTTTAATCTTTGAGAACATAATTGTGGTAAAGATAAATAAGAACAAGAAGTTAGTACATAATTATTGGTGTACAAACAAGCAAAATGGAAGAATTTAAGTCATCCTTAGAAAAATTTATTCCTTCCGTAAATTAACTTTTAGACTGTTATAAAAGCTGGCATGAAATTTGGGAATTGTGTTATTGTTCAAACAGTGGAGCTCACTGTGCCTCTTTTTCGAAATCAGAATGGAACTCTTGTAGCTTTTTTCAATTCGAAATCTACAAATGTCTCCAAAGGTTTTCTTGTTTTACTAGCCTTAACATTAACTGATTTAAATCATCCTGTTTGTATGATGTATTATAAAATAAAGAGTCCAAATGCTGCTTTAAAGCTAGCAATGTCATTGAATTTCACTTCATTAGTATTTTCATTAAATTTCATAGAAGTGCATCGGGCAAAATCTTTTTTTTTAGCGATCTTTTAATATTTTTCTATAGTAATGAGTTGCACAGTCACCCTCATTTTACGTATGACCTACAACAAGAAATTTGCATTGCATTACACTCCAATACTGGCACAACTCAAAAAAGATCACTATTGCCACAGACCATGCTCCATTCAGTCCCAATGTTGAGACACACTGAAGAAGTGCCACTGTTGGTGTTTCTCGATGCCGTAAAAACTCAGATGGCATAACGACACTTGTGTCACATAGCAAGATAATATTGATCTCACTTTGTACTGTTATTGCATAAATGTAGAGTCCACCATCCTAACCTCATCAGTTGTATTAACTCAAAAATTAAGAATTTTGAGTTGTACCACAGTTGCAGCCAGTGAATACAACAAGACATTTGCATTGCATTACACTCCAATACCGGCACAACTCAAAAAGGATCACTACTTGCCACAGACCATGCTCCATTCAGTCCCAATGTTGGGGCACACTGAAGAAGTGCCACTGTTGATGCTTCTCGATGCAGTAAAAACTCAGATGGCATAACGACACTTGTGTCACATAGCAAGATAATGCTGATCTTACTTCGTACTGTTATTGCATAAATGTAGAGTCCACTATCCCAACCTCATCAGTTGTATTAACTCAAAAATTAAGAATTTTGAATTTTGAGTTGTACCACAGTTGCAGCCAGTGAATACAACAAGAAATTTGCATTGCATTACACTCCGATACCGGCACAACTCAAAAAGGATCACTACTTGCCACAGACCATGCTCCATTCAGTCCCAATGTTGGGGCACACTGAAGAAGTGCCACTGTTGATGCTTCTCGATGCAGTAAAAACTCAGATGGCATAACGACACTTGTGTCACATAGCAAGATAATGCTGATCTTACTTCGTACTGTTATTGCATAAATGTAGAGTCCACTATCCCAACCTCATCAGTTGTATTAACTCGAAAATTAAGAATTTTGAGTTGTACCACAATTGCAGCCAGTGAGTGGTATGTTTATAATAAAATATAAAAGTAAAAAGTTCAGGTAGTCTGTGAGAAGTAATTTGTGACACTACCTGTGGTAGTGTCACAAATCACTGCACCTGTAGTTCAGGATTAAACAGCTCAATCGATGCAATGGTCTTAATACAACAGTTACTTAAAAGATAAGGCAATGGCTGAATAATCTTAGGGTGATATGAAGTCATCTTAAAAAGGTTAATCTTCCACTACCATTAGTTGAACACAATTGTCTTTGAAAGGAGTGCTATGCCAGAGCAGCTCGCTGTGATGGCAAAGTTTGTTCTAAGATGAACAGTAAGACCATTACATTAACTAAGAAAATGTCCTGCTGGTTAAAACTAAAATACAAAAGGTCAGGATCCTCCACATCCCATATAATTTCAATAAAGCTCAATAGTATAACTACTTTTATTTTATAATTATCTAAATGTGTGGAGTCTATTTTTTTATATAGAAAGATTAATTTAGATAATAAAATTCATTGTAATATTTTTGAAATAAATCAAATTTTGTTATTTTGAGTATTTTCTTTAACACAATGGTAAGGAGATGTGTTACTGACCATTTCAAAAGAGCTCATTATGTAATGTGTAGAATATTGACCTCAAAAGAATAATTTCAACTATGTGGCAAATTCTATTTCTGTGAGTCACCTTTCCAAGGATACATTCCAAAAACTAAGGTCATTCTAGGAATTGTTGCTTGAAACTGGGATCATCTGGTAACCCTCATCTTACTGGGTAGCATGTGGGTGGCTGATTATCCCCCCCATAGTTCACACGTTGCTAAGAAACGTAAGGCACCTCTGTAGCCAGGAGGGCAGGAGCAGCAATGTGTAGCACACACTTCTTGATTAGACCAGGGTTCAAGTCCGTGACCACCAAATACGGAGGATGTGGAAAGGTCAGGGAATGACCACCACATATCCCCGGAGCAATATGGCCTTAGTTGCTAATGCTCCTAAAATCAAAATAACAACAAAAAGAAGCATAACAAAACAGGAACCAGTATAGTTCATAATGCTCTTAGATCAACCTCAAAAACTTGAGGTTGGCCCTGAGCTTTGGCATGACCAACTCTGCTCTTTTTTGTCATTTTGTGGTTCAATAAATTTCTGTTTAAAGAGTCAATGTAATAGTGCTTCTCTTGACACACAAAAAAGAAACTAATTTTCAAGAACACGAATTTTAAACAACACTGATTATTTATCCAATCCAATCCCATTTCTTACTGTATACATGGTGTCGCGAAAATATTGGTACAAACGTTTAAGGGAGGTAGGTAACATCTAGAGGAATGTGAATCGCATAGGAACCCATAACCGGAAACGTCACAGTAAGTTGGTACACGGCGCTGTTCATCAGTTCGCGAGAGGAAAAATTTCTGGTTTACTCATTCAAGCAGTAGTCGCCGCAATAAGAGCATGCATCGATATACAAACTGAGCTGGCAGACATGCACCTAGTGTATGGATTAGCAGAGGGCAATGGACGAGCCGCTCAACGAATTTATGGAGAACGCTTCCCAGACAGACAGACGTGTACCGGACCACCATTTGTTTGCGCGTGTGCATCAATTTGTGCGATTATGGGTCATTTAGAGGTAACAGGAGTAGTGCGGGCAGACCACGTTCGACGCGAATTCCCGCCATGGAAGAAAGTGTGTTGAATGCCGTCCAGAATAATCCTACTACCAGCACACGTGCCATTGCCTCTGCCATAGGAGTGTCTTGTTGCAGTGTACAGCATGCCTGGCACAATGATTCCTTACTCCCCTTTCATCTCCAAAGGGTTCAGTGACCTCCCCCAAGATCATCCTGCACGTGGCTTTTGAGCAGTGGTTTCTCCAAGAAAGTGTTCAAGAATTGAATTTTCCAGCCTATGTTTTGTTCATGAATGAGGCTTATTCAATCAGCACAATGCTCATGTGTGGGCTCGTGACAACCCACACGGTGCGCGCCTTATGTGGCAGGCACAACATCACTTTGCAATAAGTGTGTGGGCAAGTATGGTCGGTGACTGCTTGGTCGGCCCATACCTGTTACCATCTCGCACGAACTCCGCTAAACATCGGATCTTTCTTGAACAACCCCAGGGGCTCACATCTGGTGAGTATGGACTTGGCACACCTAGGGTCCTGAGCCGGATATCATCATTCTTCCCTTTCTTGGTGATTCCCTTCTTCTCTCTCTCAGGATAATTCAGATTTTTTTTTTTTTTTTGGCTGGCGCAGCATGAGCCACAGGCTTCCTTGCACCATACAGCTAATAATAATAATAATAAAGTTCTACCAGGGTTACTTGACGATGTTCCAGCAAATGTGAGATGCAACATTTGGTTTCAACATGACGAAGTGCCGGCCCATTATGGAAGGTGTATTTGTGACCATTTGAACAGGCGTCATGGGCGTCGATTGATTGGCCGTGGTGGACCAGTTGCCTGGCCCCCCATGCTCACCTGATTTATCGAGCCTTGATTTCTTTGTGGGGGGGCCCTGAAATCTATCGTGTATGAGTCGCCTGTGGAGACAAATGGATATCGTGGCGAGACTCGTCTACGCTGCTGCTACTGTCAAAAAAACTCCAGGTGTGTTCGACCATGTCCGCCAATCCATGCTGCATTGGTGTCACGCATGCATCGCGTCTCGTGGTGGAACATTCGAGCATCTGTTGTAACATCATGAAATGCATCCATCTCGTACTCCAATATTATGTCAAATGTTTGCCACTAATTGCTGCCTTGTGTCATTTCTGCTTCTTGCGCCTCTGCTACTACTTTCCCGTGACGTTTCCGGTTATGGGTTCCTATGCGATTCACATTCCTTTAGATGCTACCTACCTCCCCTAAACGTTTGTACCAATATTTTTGAGATATTCTGCATAATATTCCTTGTGGAATATTATATATCGTAAGAAATATGAAGTAGTTCAATGTTCTTGTAGTTTACTAAGACAATGAGGCAACTATCAAGCAAGTTACAAAATTAAAGGCTCTACAACTATTGTAAACTAGTTCTTGCAATAATTCTACAGTACAATAATATGCGTGAGATTCCAGTTAATTTATTTTAATCCGGGCCTACAAATAAAAAAAAAAGATAAATAGCACACATGCACAAACTACTTAAAATGTTCCCAAAAAGTTCCAATTAACTAAATCCTGTCCATAAAAGTCGTTAATCATTAATGTTTTATTCTGTTAAACACGGCTGTATTTATTACAGTAAATCACACATCGGAAAATAATCCTAAAACACTAGTTTGCAAAAAAAAAAAAAAAAAAAAAAAAAACATGCATAAAAAAAAATACAAGATATCAAAGTTATTATTTATATTTTCACTCAAAGAGTTAATCTGTTTTCTGTCATAAAACCAATCACAGCCAAAGTCGCAACTGCCACCTATGAAGAAACCACATATCTGGTGAATATGGGCTTGGCACACACAGGGTCCTGAGCTGTATATCATCATTCTTCTCTTTTTTGGTGATTCCCTTCCACACTTGACTCTCTCTCTCTCACTCACAGGGTAACTCGGGAATTTTTTTTTGGCTGGTGCAGCATAAGCCTCATATTTACCATATAATGTACATTGTGAATGAAAGTGTTATGCTGTTTAAAGAGAAAAAAAACTTAGAAACAACAGCATCAAACTCTTCCAACTTAAGATTACCATTATTGAATCTCACAGAAGTGGCAGCTATATCTTCAGCAATTGTGTTCAACCCATAAAAGACAAGCACCACTTCCCCTAGTTCAATAACTTTAAGTTTTAAATTTGTTTTCTTAATAGTGTCTTCCATTGACATTAGTTGCATCTAATTTTGGGACAGAATATCACCTTATCGGAAAAGATAGATTTTTTAACGACTGAATTTTAATTAATAAAGGCCTATACACTAGTGTTCAAAGAAAGTGCATCACCCTTTAAAATTATAATTGTCCGAATAATATACGTATATGGCAATATTTCTTATATATTGCATCAGATAAGACTGACACGCGTAGGTGATGACTATTATTGCATCAGCTGTTACTTTCAGCTATATAAGAACGCTCTGCAAGAATTGAAGTCATTCCTTGCTTGTGTCAGGATGGTGAGTTACGTGCAGTTGATGCCACGAAGAAAAAAAGTGCTATTGATGCTTTACGTGAGGATGTTTTTCCAGTCATATTGCTTATAGAGTGTCTTGTAATCAGTCGATAGTTTGTTTGTTTTTTCAAACTCAAGAATATTGGTTCTGCTGTTAGATAAAAAGGAAGTCTCTATGCCAAAACAGGACCGCGTTTTGAAGCGCTTATGTCTTAAAAACCGTAAAGCATCCGAGCTGAAAAGAGAATGGGAAGAACATACAGTAATTTGGTGTAAGAAGCATGTCAAATGGAACCCCAAGCAGTGGAAGTCAGTTATTTTCTCAGATGAGAAGAAATTCAATCTGTATGGCTCTGATGGGAGGCAAACAATTTGCTGTAGTCGTGGTTAAGAATACCATCCAGACTATGGTGTCTACAGTGATATTCCCTACCAGCTAAATGATATGGGCGTGCATTTCGTATCGCGGAGTAGGTCACCTGCAGTTTATAAAAGGGTCCGTAAATACCAATGGATTACCTGGCTATATTGGAAGGCAAATTGCTGCAACCATTAGAGACCATTTCAACCTGCCAAATAATTGCATATTTCAGGATGACTGCTCCTTGTCATGGGGCGAAAAGTGTAAGTAGGCACTCCTGTAGTTACTTTAGCTTCATTTCTGCATTAGAGGTTCGACAGTAATGTGTTTACATTTGTTACAGGTGAAAAAATGGTTGGAAGAAAGGTCCATTGCAACTCTTAGCTGGCCAGAAAACAGCCTGGACTTCAATCCTATAGTGAACTGTTGGCATCTTGTGGAATCTTCAGTTGCCAGAAAGAAACCAAAGACCCTTCATGAATTTCATAAAGCCATACTTCATGTTTGGAACCACGAATTGTTTATCTGAACCACCAGTTTATTACCTCCAGAAATTGATTTGATCTTGTCAGTGCCTCGACGGTGTGCTGGCTGTCATCAGGGCCACAGGCAGTTCAACTAAATGTTAGTTTATGCCTGGTGAACTTTTCCTTTTGTTTTCCATTTAAAATGATAAACTGAAGCAAATCGAGGGTTTCTGATAACATTTCAGTCATGATTGTCGTCTTTACCAAAACTGGTTGCAAATGCTCATTTTGGAATATTTTGAGAGCAGCTATCAAATATTACTTAGTAATATTTGACAGGTGCTTTACCTTACCTATTAATAAATATCTTTTGTTTATATTTGTATTTGTGATGCTAGTCATTAATGTAACATACCATCGCGAAAAAGAGTTAGAAATGTGAAATTCCTAGGTGATGCACTTTCTTTGAACACCAGTGTAATAGTGCCACCGCTGGAGAAAGACTTGGTGATCTACTCCAGAATTTTTACCAGAAAACTTTATGAACGAGCTCAAAAATAAATCGATAATGCTAGAAGTCAGTGGAATAAGGAAAAGAGGTCGACAAAGAACACACTGGCTCGACACTAGCATGTGCATGAAGGACTTGGAAGAAGTCAAAGACCAGACAACATGGAGGGGGGCTCCCCCTATAAAAAACAAAACAAAACTTATTTTTAGGCTACCAGAACAATGAAATACATCTACCGTGCTGTGTGTCTTATGTCTGTTAATTGCGTGTGTTCTATGGTCGATTTGTCTCTTTTGCCGGAAAAAAAACCCCAGATTCTGGGGAGAAAAACCTTGCTATCTACGCCTGAGACCAAGTAACTCAGCCACGGAGTGAAAAAAGCCCATTAAAGTTCCTCGCGTCATCGACTGGATTCCAACCCGGGCCTTTTCCACCCGGTGTGGGGAGTATGGTGGGGATACCACTGTGCTACCGTGCAGACCAGCTAGCCCATAAAATCTCCGAAAGTCGGCTGCGACTGAACGGATGAAAACAACAACAGCATTGACAGTATCAGTAGCGCTGCGTTCCGATGTGCCGCCAGTAAGCAAAATAAAATTTGCCACCATAAATATTGAATACTGATAAGCATTAACCAATCAGAAAACAATATAAAAAAAAAAATCTGCGCCCTCATGAACTGCCGCCCGTAAGCAGTGCTTACCTCGCCCACTTGCGGCAGCCCTGGACAGTATACTGGATTCGCTGCTTTTTTCTCCTTTAGAGAGGTATAGGTTTGAATCCTCTGAGGCAAGTTTTTAAAAGTTTCTGTAATCGGGACTGTGGGTAGCCTATTGCAAACAAGGAAGGAGGCAATGCAGTACTTCGTTTAATGCATTGTTGTTGCTGCTGTTTTTGTTGTTGTCATAGGGTGTAAGGAACATTAGCAAATAAGAACATATTGCTCCGTGTATACTGTCTGTAAATTGCTTGTGTTCTGTGATCAATTTTCTGTTTGCTAAAGCCCAGTTTCCAAGAGGACAAACCATGCTACCGTCACATGATACTGAGTAACTCAGCCACTTTTTGAAAAAGACCCATAAAAATTCCTCCCGTCACTGACAGGACTCAAACTCTGGTATTTTTCACTCACTGTGGGGAGCATGGCGACTCTTCCAACTGTGCAACCCACGAGGGCTACTGCAGTGGTGCATAGCCACTTTGCTGTCCTAGTGTAATGCGCATGCATCTTGAAGTCACAAGAAAAAGCGTCAATCTGAAATTCGCGTAGCCTTTGTGGGTAGCACAATCGATAGCAGTTGATATAAACTTCGTACGCCCCATCGTGGGGCGTACGAAGTTTATATCAACCCATAATAGTGCAACGTCAATAACGAAGTCCTTATTGGCGTTGGACTGTTATGACAGTGTCAGTAAGATGGCCACCGTTCTGTTGCACGGTGGCCATCTTACTGACACTGACTGAGGCGGTGCGCATATGAGTCATTCTGCGCACACTCACGGCGCAGCCAAGGTCATTGTTGAGGTGTCAAATAAAACTTAGTGAGTTGCCACACTGTTTGATGCTACGATCACAGCAATCGATCAAATTTCGATGACCCTGTATTTAAACGTTCTCTGTACATATCTTTAAACGTGCGCGTGCGTAAAGCTCAACAGAGCGCGCCTGGAAAAAGTATATTAAAGAAAAATTGCAAGTTTGAATGTGTGTTCTGTTCTGTTGTTTTGTGTCAGGCTACTTGACCACCAGGAAGCAGCTATCACCTGGGTAGCTGCTTCCTAGTGCCGTTCCCTAGGCATGATCTTCCGGACCTAGGTCTACTATCACTGTAGCGAAATTCGCGCATGAGGCAGGTGGCGAAGGTTTCTTAGGTATGGTCGTTTAAGATCACGTGGGAGCTGTTAGAAACTCTTGTTGGGGACTGCAATTGATATACACTTTGAGTCTGCGCATGTAGCACAGTGCCATCATCACCGTCCTCTCCACACCCTGTGGAAAAGGTCCGAGTTTAAATCCCGTCGATGACGCGAGGAACTTTAATGGGCTTTTTTCACTCCGTGGCTGAATTAGTCGGTCTCAGGCGTAGATAGCAAGGTTCACCTCCCCCCCCCCCCCAGAAACTGGGGTTTTTCGTCCAGCAAAACAGACAAATCGACCAAAGAACACAATCAATTGACAGATATAAGACACACAGCATGGCAGATGAATTTAAGTATTCGGGTGGCCTACTATAACAGTTAGATATACACTTTGTATTAGTCCTCACAGGTAGCAAGCACACTGGTAAATCACCTTTCTTCCACACTGGGTGTAAAGGCTACTGTTTGAATCCCGTCAATGACACGAAGAAATTTTATGGGCTATTTTTTACTCAATGGCTGAATTTGTCGATCTGAGGTGAGAATATCAAGATTTTTCTCCTAAAACCATTGTTTTTTGTTCAGCAAAACGGGCAAACCGACCAGGAACACATAATTGAATATATATCGGTGATGAGTTTACTCTTGGGTAACTCTGAAATTACAATATGGCCCTTAGTTGAACAATACGAAAGGTTATACAAACACCGTCGTGTATAATAATATCACATTTTGTGCCCTTAAAAGATAATTATTGTTCTACATCATCATCAACTTTTGCCCCTGGCAGACGTACCCTGGTCCTATTCTACCTATCCTTTTTGCATGTGTGTGCGTGTATTTCTTAAGTAGAGTGGCTCCTGCGTGCCGCACACTCCAGAACCATCCAGAAATTTCAATTTGGCCACTCTTCAGAGTGACCAAATTGAAGTTTTTGAATTGTTTGACTAAATTTAAGCTTCCTTAAATTTAGTCAAACCATCCACTTTTTATAAAATGGACAGAATTGACTATAATGATATGTTTTTTGCATTAAAAGATATGCCATTGTGTCGTTTCACTGTTTTTGTACTTTGCTACCAGGAAGCAGTAATTACCAGAAAGGCTGCTTCCCCGTACTTGCCCACGCTTCAGTGAAGTTTACTCACAGGTGACTGCTATACATCTTTCTTAAAATGAGGACTCCAGACCTATATGCAGTACTCAAGATGTGGCCTGACCACTGCCTTATACAATAAAATAATTACCCCCGTATCCCTGTAGCAATATTCTTGTATATTAATACAAAAAAAAAAGGCCTATGTGCTGTCCTGGTAGCCTGTCTGCACTGCTTAGAGAATCTTCATATCTCACTGCACAATTTCTCTCAGGTGTTTTTCATTTTCCACTACCCTGAGTGTAGTACAACACAATTGGTACATTAATCTGGGATTACTGCTACTTATATGCCGTTCTTTGCATTTGTCAATGATAAACTTCAGTTGCCATTTCTCAGCCCAATGCCTAATTTTTCTAGATGTTGCAGTAGCATACCGTCATTACTGTCATAAAACTACCCTGCCGAACTTCTTATCAAAGTTTTAATTGTACAAGAGATGTTGTCCATGAACGATTCCCTATGTATCTTTTCAATTCACTAAACATTTATTGTGCTAAATCGGGACTTCCGTAGTCCAGTCTATCGTTCTACCAATCACAATTCTACTTCATGCTATAATCATGAAATGGGCTTCGCAACACGACCCTGATTTGTCTGTTTGTTTTGGAATTTATTAGGCGCATCGGCATCTGTGGCCATAGTGCGCCACACGACCCTGATGTGGTCAGGCCACCTTAAAAAAAAAAAAAAACACATAAGATTTGTGCGAGAACAACGTTGATGACGTCAATTATTGCTCATTCTTCAAGGTACCGTTCTATAAACTACTGCTCTTACAAATAATTCAAAAATTAGGCACCACTGTTTTATAAAATATGTATAGTACAGTCTTCTGAAGCGTTCTTTGGGCTGTATTACACTCGAACTTCTTTTATTCGATGTTAACAGCTTACGTTGAGATTCTTATTTCATAGAATCCCTTTGTTTAGAGATCAGGATGACTCCACTAGAGCAAATGGTTCTAATGGAGTAATCATGACGTTAACATTTTCAGGAAG
This sequence comes from Mastigoproctus giganteus, assembly GCF_048544385.1. Taxonomy (NCBI): domain Eukaryota; kingdom Metazoa; phylum Arthropoda; class Arachnida; order Uropygi; family Thelyphonidae; genus Mastigoproctus; species Mastigoproctus giganteus. The sequence continues at coordinate 19,647,752 of NC_143575.1, forward strand.
AAAGGTTTATTGGTGGCAACATATCAGTGGAACGCCCAGTCAGTTCAATATTCCACATACATAATGTGCACGCTAACAATTTCTTCTATGTGCTACCGTACTTCTCGAGCGATTTTTCGGACTTTCTGGTTAAGGTTTGTCCAGACAGCATGACCAGCTGTTTATAAAAACTTTTGTTGTCACTCTAGGGAGTCTCAGTGATTGATGTTCAACTTAACAAGCCTAAATATTTTACAATTGCATATAATGTGCCAGATGGAGCTCTTCTGGATTTTTTGAAACTTTGATACCCATTATATGACGAGCTCTCGCCTCTGCTTTCCATCAGTCGTCAACGTTTAAATCTGCTGAATCCAATTCCTAATGGGATGTCGATTTTAAATAAAACCTTTTGAATTTATATCACCATACCAGGCTTTCTACAATATTTTCTAAAAAATAATTTTCATAAAAAGTACACTATTCTGTCAAAGTCATGGGATGCACCGATGATTGCAGGAAATTTTGATTATAAAAATGGAAATATTCTGAAAAATAAAAGTGATCAACAGACAGCCAAATAACATTATGTACTAATATATTTTTTATTTTTTTTATTTATTTTTTTTTATGAGAACCCCAAACACGAAAGGTACCAAAACCTATAGTACTTAGTACCGTGCATGGGTTGAAGGAGAAGTATGGGGAGAGGGGGGATGTCGGAAACTTTGCTCTAGAGACTAAACATGGGTTTCACCACTTCAAGCCTCCAATAAGCAAAGTGGTAGTATTTCACCGGTTGATGAAAGTCATCTACCAATATCTAAAAGGAAAATTAAGGAAAAACCAGGAGGGATTAAATAAGGTCTGGGCTAGTTTTATTGATGCGTGCTGTCTTTCGAGAAGAACCTTATTCTTCAGGCCTTTTCTCAGAAGTGATTATCCAAATAAGAGTGAAGTGTATTTTTTGTTTTCTTTATAAAAATCATGAATATGTCAACGAGTTGGCATTTGTCAGGCCGACTCAGAAACGCTTTGGCAGCCATGAATAAATTATGTGGCAGACAGCGTTGCAGCAAAGCAATTTCGAATTCCCAGGGGATGAATCAGATTGGTCAATTGATATCGATGGTTCGACTATTCATGATCCTACTCAGATAGCTGATAATCTGAATGAGTATTTTGCATCTACATTCACAGATGAGGAGTTATTAAGGGAGGAAAATGCCAGAAGTTTTTCAAACTGTAACAGGGTGCTTAATGATTCTGTAATAACTGAGAGCAAAGTGCAGGAGAAAAGGAAAAAATTGTATAACTTAGAATTCTATCTGAAAACACATTTGGCTTTATTCAGAAAGCCAAGTTTCTAAATAAGGCACATTTAAATACTTTAATGAAACTATAAATCACAAAATAGCATTGAAATATTTGATTCTAACGAATAGTATCCTTAAAGTGAGCACATTGGAAAAGAACCAAATGTTGTAACTTTCCGATTTCTGTGAACTGCCAGTTAAGTGGATCTTATTTGGTACACTCACCTTATACAGGGTGTCTGAAAAATACACGGCATAACTTTAGGAATGAGTTCCTCATACATGTATTCAAATCAGAAGCAAGCGGATATGCACTTTATGTACGGTTTGGCGGACGGCAATGCTCTGGAGACTCGTCGTTTGTACCACGAAAGGTTCCCAGAACGAAGATATCCAGACAGGAAAACGTTTGAAGGTATCCATCGCCGCCTTTGTGAACTAGGGACCTTTACACCTCGTGCTACCGACAGAGGACGACCAAGATCTACGACTCCTGAAGTAGAGGAGTTAATATGTGCCCGCAACTTGATTAAGCTGCCGTCTAGTGGTAACCTAGCAGATAGCACAGTGGTTATGATCCTTCTATACCATGTAGACAAAGCCTAGGTTCAAATCCCGTCAAAGGCGGAAGAACGTTAAATGGTCTTTTTTTTTTCACGTAGTGGTGTAGTTAATCGGCCTCGGAAGAGAGTAGAGCAGTTTTCTTATCTTGAAAATCGGGTTAATCCAGCCAGCAAAACAGGCAATTTCAGGCTCGCTATTTCAGATTCAGCTCGGGGAAAACCCCAGCATCTTTTCTTTGGCAAAAGATGCTAAGAAAAACAGCAAGGACTTCTTTAGTTATATAAACTCTAGAATAATAAAATAAATTTTCTGTTTATACTCCGGGACGACCAAACGGTCAGAGGAGTTCAAAAGATAGACAGAATACAAGAAACAGCACCGTATTCAGCAGTCACGGGCTTGAACTCCGGTCACTCAAGGCACGTGTACTTATGCACCCGCGGGCCTGACCATTAGGCTATGAAGGAAGGGGATGAATCAGATTGGTCAATTGATATCGATGGTTCGACTATTCATGATCCTACTCAGATAGCTGATAATCTGAATGAGTATTTTGCATCTACATTCACAGATGAGGAGTTATTAAGGGAGGAAAATGCCAGACGTTTTTCAAACTGTAACAGGGTGCTTAATGATTCTGTAATAACTGAGAGCAAAGTGCAGGAGAAATCGTTAAAGTTAAACATAAGAAAGGCACCTGGGGTGGATGGGATCAGTAGTTATATTAAAGGAGGCAGCAAAGGAAGTAAGCAAACCCTTGGACTCAGGGAAGTTCCCACGGATTGGAGATGTGCAAATGTATCCCCAATTCACAAAGGGGATCCAAGGGCGACACGAGCAATTACAGACCAGTTAGTTTAACTTCTGTTCAGGGGAAAATAATGTAGTCACTGGTTAAAAATGCATTGCAGGATCATGTAGACAAGACTGGAGTAATAATTCAGACACAGCATGGCTTTGTTAAGGATAAGTCTTGTCTAACAAATTTGATTGGATACTATGATGTGGTTACAAAAGAACTAGATGCAAAAAATAGTTTTCATATCATATACTTGGATTTCAGGAAAGCTTTTGACATTTGCGCATGGAAGACTACTGTATAAATTGGAGCAGTATTCAGGGTAAGTTGCTACAATGGATAAAAAGATGGTTGAGTGGGAGAAGACAGAGAGTGGTAATCCCTGGACGCTGCTCTTCGTGGACTGATGTTATTAGTGGAGTTTCCCCCCGAGTTCGGTGTTGGGTCCGTTGTTGTTTTGTATATTTATCAATGATAAAATGATGAAGGTATATCAGGTTTACTGTCGAAGTTTGCAGATGATACCTAGGTTGCAGGGTTGTTAATGACAATAATGGCAGTGCGCTACTGCAACAGGATCTAGAAAATGGGCAGATGTGCTGAGAAGTGGCACTGACGTTTAACATTGACAAATGCAAAGTACTGCATATGGGTATAAGTAACCCCAGAGAAACGTACCAACTGTGTGGTACTACACTTAGGGTGGTAGAAAATGAAAAAGAACTGGGAGTAATTGTGCAGTTAGATATGAAATTTTCTGAGAAGTGCAGACAGGCTGCCAGAGCAGGTCATAGGGTATTGCCAATGATATACAGGGATTTTGCTAGTAGGGAAACGGAAGTGATATATATATTTATTTTTATTTTTATTTTTTTGTATAAGGCAATAGTCAGACCACGTCTTTAGTACTGCGTATAGGTCTGGAAGCCCCATTTCTCATTTTAGAAGGATGTAGAGTTGCTTGAGAAAGTACACAGAAGGGCAATAAGATTGGTGAGGGAAACGAAAGGGTGGTCTTACGAAGAAAGGCTTAAGTTCTGCAAATTGTAGCAGAACTTAGCAGGAGACTAAGCATCTGCGAGGTGATCTGATTGAGGTGTATAGAGCTTTGAATGGGTTGAATAGGCTCAACTCGGATGGGATTCTTCCTCTTGCTCAGATTATGAACCTGAAAGGGCATTAATTCAAATTGAGGAAAGTCAGTTATAGAATAGATGTGCGGAAATTTGCCTTTAGCCAGTGGGTAGTTGTTTGCTGGAACAAACTTCCATCTGTCGTTGTGGAAGTTGATAGTTTAAATAAATTCAAGGAGGAACTGGAGAAACGTTTAGAGGGAATGGATGTGTGGAATTTTTTTTTTTTTTTTTTTTTTGGCTGATGTTACATAAGCTTCCTTTCTTGCATCACATGCCTCAATTACTACATGAAAATATTTGTTTGTTTTTTGTCACACGTAACCTAATTTTCACAATCAGTTCGTTCGGCTATTGTCGTTTATATATATAATTATATATATATATATTCCTTCTCTCCATAAAAGAAGGCTAGGAACGATGTCATTACTTCAAATTCTAAAAAAAGATAAATAACAATTTTTTATGATATGGGATATGTTTAAATATTCATAGAACCTATGAATTATAATTCTTAGTTATTGATCTAAAAAGTTTGTCATTCTTATCCTCAGCTCTTATCCACTAAAGATATTTGAAGATAAAGCACTCAAAACCTACGTTGGTATTATTATGTTTATTTCCGAATTGGAAATATGTACATAATGGAGTCAAACGTTCCGTGTTATTTTCTTACCACTTCTTCAGTGACAGCTCTCTTTCCAGTATCACCGTCAAAAAGATAACATCGATCACAATAAATTCTTGTGACCAAAGAAGGTCTTGTGCCCGAAGTTCGTTTGACACAATAAGTTCTTGTAACCGAAGTGATCTTTTGTGTTTGTGATATTGTAAAGACAGCTGTCACTGAAGAAGTGGTAAAAAAATACCACGAAGCGTTTGACTCCATTATGTACATATTTCCAATTCGAAAATAAACCTAATAATACCAACGTCGGTTTTGAATTCTTTATTATCTTCAAACAACACAGTTTACGCATCATGCTGCTCAAGGAATACCAAAGATATTTTAATTATAAAGTAAAGCACAATTTTCAATATTTTACAAATGATTATTTCCTATGTTACGATGCACCAAAAATACATAAGAATAACGCTGTTAACTCATAAAAAAGTGTTTATGGGAAAGAAAGTGTTAACTTCTGTAAAAAGAACAGAAACCAATATCTTTTCCACTTATTATTATAAACACCTGCTATCAATAATTACACTGATATTTAAAATCTTCTGTAACAGCTGATATTTCAAATCTTCTGTAAGAGCTGTAACAGGTGTGGCGCAGATGTATGAACTAGGTTTTATTCACACATTAGTTCGTAATTACAGCAGTCTGGATAGTGACCTTCATACGTTATCGTGCAGTCGGGATCGTAGAAAGTGCCGCCTTCAGGCTCACTACACCTGTGAAATATAAAATAATAATAATTGAGAGATTAAAGAGTAAACTGAACTTCATGTTAAAACAGTACTGCAGTACTGCGCTATTTAAAATTAAGATGTTAAAATGGAATCATATTAACCAAAAATTAGAATAACTTTAAAAAAAATTATAAATAAACAATTTATGTACGTTTATGATGAGTTGCGTTGTTTAGCATTTGCAGGCAACTCAAGCAATGAGGCAGCAGCATAAGATGTCTGTAAACTGCAAGTGCAGTATTCACATAAGTGCTTGAGTCTGCAAACTAGAATCCTAATTTGCAGAATAGAAAACCCAAGCTTAACTAAGACCTTAAAGACTGAAGATTATAACATCGTAACATTCGGGAGTGTTCTTGGAATCATGAAATACATTCAATTTACAGAAGCACTTGATTTTATATCATATGCGACATTTTATGACTTAAACTTCCTTCAAGAAAACAAGCCAATTCAAGCCAAACTGGAAAATTTCAAGAAATCCAAGAAATTTCAAGCTAACCTAACCTTGACCTCTTAATTCTTTCTCTGACTCCAGAATAGACTTATTCAACTTTGCTGTTCATATGAACACCACCTTTATATATCTCATAGTATGTTGTGAAATATATAATACTGAATGCTGTCTTACCCCTCCACTTCAAAGAAGCTGTTGTTGCCAGGACGTATTCTGCATGTATATTTGAGACAAAAGTAGTCGATATACCAGACATCATTATCCTTTATTTCCCTGTCAGCGTACAAACAGTGACCTAAAATGTAAAAATATATATTCTTCTGATTACTCTCCTGAGTTCAACACTGGTGTACATTGTAAAACTTAACAGTGTACGAATTTCATTAAAATATTTAACCCTTATAGTGCTTTTAAAACATTTTATTATTATATAATACATGTATATATTTATTATTATTATTATTACTTTATTGTTATTATTTACTTATAACGTTTTATTATATAATTATATATATATTTTTTAACTTATAATGCACTACTGCAATGAAGCAGTAAAAAAATACCGTAAATTTAAATTCAATACATCACTGAAAAAAAATGTCGTGTTTTTAAATAGTTTTAATTTTTTTAAATATTGACAGAATATATATTGAAATCGTTTGGTAACAGAATGTGGCAGTTCAGTCATGTGATCTTCGAAAGGCAATTTCCGGTAGTAAAATGGCTCTTGAAGTTGGATCATGATTTCTGCTCTTTCGTAAGTGTAAAGAAATGTTTAAAAAAATAAGTATTCGTATTATAAGCCATATTAGAATGCAGGGTGCCACAAAATTTGCATTTTCAATGCTTTTTACAGAAAGAAGACTTCGTCATTTGTAATTTGAGATCACAGCGAGTCTGAAATCAGTCGAAGTACGTAAATATCTACATTAATAAGTAACTTTTTTTTAAAGTGAAATTGTTTATTTAAATTAGGATTTTAAAATCTGTTATGCGTGTTAGTAAAAATTTATTGCAAATGACTTTAGTTCTTCAATATATTATTGGCAATGTTGATATTATGCAACATCCAATGTATGGGTATATCTGTTCGTCTGTCTTACTGAATACGAAACTAGATTTACAACTGCGTCTTCTATCTTAAGAAATCGAAAATTATTTCCTGCATAGATAGGACAGATAATACACACATTTTGTGGTAAAAAAAAAAGAGATCGTACAGGGTATGATACCATTTTTTTTTTTTTTTTTTTTTTTGTGTGGCTGATGCTGTATAAGCTTGCCTTCTTTTATCATTTCTACTATACCACATTTACTATATGCTGTACAGAAAAATTAGCCTAAAAGGTGCAGTTATTATATGCCTATGTACGGTATACAGAATATCGCAACTTTTAATGAACAGCTTTTCTCCATTCGGTATTTTCAAAAGTAACATAGTTACACAATTGCTCTGTCCGGGAATTTATTTTATGAATTTTAATCGTGAGTGTTTTGATAATCAAAATGATTTTTTTTTTTTCTCTTTACTTTTATGGGTTGTAATTGCATGTTCAGATTGTTTTCTTCATTTTTATCCTGTCTGGCTACTTTCCAAAACGTTCATTCAGTTTCCACCCACTTTACGCAGTTCCGAAAATACAAATTGCAAAATATCCTGATGTTCTTCCCAAAGCGGATATGAGGAAAAAAAAAGGGGGGGGGGGGAAAGATAATACAGAGTATGACTGAATTTTACATAAAAAATAAATAACAGCTACTTGATTTAGCAAAGAAAACCAAGTATCAACAGGTAATAATAATTTAAAAAATAATTATGCCGATAAGTTTTTTAGAAAAGTTCGTCTTCGCTACATTCGTCCATCTATCACTTAATGGTGGACAGATTTTAATAGAATTTTATATTTGGCTCTTTTGGAAAGAGGTGTTGGGTATTTCCAAGTTTTAGTAAAATCAAAAGAATAGAAAGGCAGTCAGCTTTTTTTTTTTTTTTTTTTAAATAAAATTTCGAGTTATCTGTATAAATTGGATGGGTTTTGGATATTCGGGTATTACTCAATAAAGATCGATACCAAAATTTACAGCGTATATTTGTTCGATTCTGGGTATTTTCAGCATATATTTGCTCAATTCTGGGTATTTTCAGCGTATGTTTGTTCCATCCTTCCTCCAATGCCACTTCTTCAAGAACATTCTGATGAATTTATAACTGCATGCCTGTTGCATTTCAGAATTTCAGGACTTATTTAGAATATTCTTAAAAACCGAATTTCACATCGATAGGTTACTCAATATCATCGCAGCACGCCGTTCCCTCTATAAAAGAACTGTTACATAAATCATACCACATACCTACTTCAAAGGATTTTGATAAACACTTTTCTGCATTATAGATTTGTTTATCCATAATGATATCTGTATTTTCATATCTTTGGGGATAAATTCACTTTTTAACATTTCGTATAGCACCAGCGCAATGCGAAAAATTAAACTATATATACAGATATTTTGAAAAGTATTTTTGACATTACTTGTAGTATGGTAAGAGTCATCACCTCGAAGTTGACGTTGATGTTGTAGTAGAGTTTAGCAGCATCGGCAACTAAGGACATATTTTTCCGTGTATATTGTCTGTAAATTGCGTGTGTTCTGAGGTCGATTTTCTGTCTGCTGGATGAAGAACCCGAGTTTCAGGGAGAAAAAGCCATGCTACCCTCGCCTGAGACCGACTAACTCAGCCACGTTGTGAAAAAGGCCATTAAAATTCCTCCCATCATCTACAGGTTTCGAACTCAGATCTTTTCTACTCGGTGTGTGGAGGACCGCGATCCTACCAACTGTGAAAGACAGAGAGAGAAAGACTTACTGCTGTGGATAATGGGATGGTTGAGTGGCAGAGGACAGAGAGTTGTTATTAACGAGAATGCTCTTCTTGGACTAATATTACTGGTGAAGTACTTCAAGGTTCAATTCTGGCCCTTTATTTTTAATATTTATTAAATATATTACTTTATTGATGATGGCATTTTAAATGTAATGTTTAAGTTTTCTACAAACAACTCATCCTATCTTTAACCACCTATTGCAACAAGGACTACAATCGGTCCTAGGAAATTAGGCAAATGGATTGAAAAATGGCAACTGAGATTTAACCTTGATAAACGCAAGGTACTGCATTCGGTAATAGTAATCCCAAACTAACATACTAACTGGGTGGTATCACACTCAGGGTATTGGAGAATCGAAAAATTCCTAGGAGTAGTTGTATTGTTCGACATGAAGTTCTCTGATCAGTGAAGACAGGCTGCTAGGATAACTCATGGTTGTTGTTGTAGGGTTTTAGGAGCATCAGCGACCAAGGCCATATTGCTCCGTGAATACTGTCTGTAAATTGCGTGTGTTCTGTGGTCGATTTTTCTGTTTGTTGGACGAGAAACTCACGTTTCCGGAAGAAAAAAAAAAAAAAAAAAAAAACACGCTATCCTCGACTAACTCAACCACGTTTTGAAAAAAGCCCATAAAAATTCCTCAAGTCATCGATGAGACTCGAACTCACACAGTCTTTTCCAGCAGGTGTGGAAAGACGGTGATCTTACCACCTGTGCTACTCACAAGGGTATAGCACTTGGGATTAAGCAAATGATATACAGGAATTTTGCTAGCTAGAACATAAGTTGAATTCCCCGTTGTAAAAGGCAGTGGTTAGGCAGAATCTTGAATACTTCATACAGTTCTGGAAGCATCATTTTAGGAAGGATGTGGATCTGTTCAAACGAATGCAGAGAAGAGCAAGACAATTAGTCAAGGCGTTCTAAATGGAGTCTGTTGCTAAAAAGGCTTGAGTTCTGTAACTTGCAGTTTCTGGAAACTTAGCGAGAAGACCTAATTGATTTGTTTAAGGCTAAAGAGGATTGAATTTTAACTTGTAATTGCACTTTAGCTGTGCTTTACCTTAATTTTCTACAAACATCCAATTTTCTTTTTATTAAATATGGACAAGATAACTTTTAATATCATAAATAATTTTATATCATAAATTTTATTTCTGGTTGAGATTATTAGAATCATATATGAATTTTATTCTTAATCTTATTTTAATAAGATTAAGAATAAAATTTAAAATTTTTCTATTTTCAACTATTACTCTTGTTTTCTTTCCAAAAACTAATTCCTGCAATTTGCCTACAATGCCCTGCTGCCATGATTTTTGTGGCATCCGCTTGGAAAGTTAAATAATTTTATAATCTTGAAAATGGACCAGATTAATCGTTTCTTTTATTTATTTATTTATTGTCGGGAGGATTAGTAAAAGTTGGTTTCGAACTTTTATAAATCTGGAAAGAAACTTAAAGCAATCTTGGGCGCTTTATGAATTTCCTCAATTCATTATCGTGGACATCACCAGATATTTTTTGTGGAGGGAAAGCAGGTGTTAAAATGCCAATTAGTGTCTTTCAGTTTGAACGATACCAAAATTATTAAAACTAGTGTCCATGCACTATTTATTATCTCAACTGTTCTTGAACATGCTTCTTTACGACATTGCCTCGAGCTTGGCATCTATAAAGATAATTCATATATGATTCTAATAATCTCAACCAGAAATAAAATTTATGATATTAACCAGAATTTAATGGGTTAATTTCGTATTTAAAATCAGGATATTATAAGCAATAATAATTGAACCAGGAGCATAATGATTAAAAAAAGACTTCGTGTATACTTGATCAAATTCCCATGTGGGGTTTTTCCCTCCTTCCTTCTTTATTATTCATAACTATTCCTTCATATTTTGACAGAAAAATTGAAAGAAGTGATATAAAAAAGAAGTCCCTCACCGGGAATGAAATTTTCTTATAAATAAACTACCACTGACCGCAAAAAAATGTACTATAAAGACTTTATAAAATCAGTATAATATATTTTACTTCTCATTGTTTATTGCAATGGATAAATAAGAGATATAAATAATAAGAAACCACTATACGTTTCTGATACATACCATCTTTGGTCTTCGTGGGTTCTATGATTATTTCCCCAAAGATACACACACAAGTGACTAGCAGGAAGCAAAATGCGGATAGCTTCGTCATTTCTGAATGCCACCGACGTGAGTAGACGACTTGAGATACCCAATGGGTCGTACAGGTCAATTATATACCTTCCATTTCTTACTCCTACATTCTAACCTTTGCACATTGACTATAACAGCTGTTCGAAAACTATTACGATGTAACCGCGAGGGATGGTAGATAATCAACCGGCTTCCTTTTCCTCACCTATCTTTTTCCTGCTTTGGAACAGGTGTCAATTTAGATAAGAATTACTTTAAGAGAAACTTTGAAGCGATTAGATAAAAGTATTTTCTTCAAGAAAATGTCCGTCTCTCGAATACTGTCTTATGACTAATAAATATGCAACGTCACGTGAGTTGTTGCACACGTATGAAGAAATTTTAAAAATATGTTACACCCGACATTCGTTCCTTCTAGCATTTTGAATAGCATGCTTAGAATACAATATTTCTATGAGCAAATGTCGCGCCGTTGGTTGGAGTGGCGTTCTGAATTAACGTTCAAGGCAGCTGAGACCATGAGGCGTCGTTCCTGTTGCGTATGCTTCAAGGCCAGTTTGTCTGGTTGCAGGATAGCAGCAGCCAATTAAAAATAGATTTTATAACTAACCTTTAGTGAGTATGGCCAATTCAAAGTACTCTCCTTCTAGCTTTCTGCTCGTGTAGTATGCTTAGAGCACAATATTCACCCATTGGACAATTTATGAAGACTAGTCAGCCTTGAAAGGAATGTTTGGGGAACTTCCAGGACATGTCTAATGCCTTGGAAACTGATGGAGAAGCCCCTGTGAGAAAGAAAAAAAAAAAAAAAAGAGATAACCCTCACTCTTTCATTTTGGAGACAGCCACCACAGAAAAGTGGGCCTTCTCCAGTGAGCAGTAACTGTTTGGTAGGCACTCCCTCAAGTGAGATTGTCCATATCAGAGTTTGCAGAACTTTAAAGAACTTTCCAGACAGTACTAAACTTGATACTATGACTTATGAACTTTTTACTTTTGCCTGTTCTTTTAAAAGACCAAAATATAATAAGCTGCCGATTATCCGGGGTGGTTGTGAAAATGTTTTCCCAGATAATTCGAAAAATTAAAGAAAAACTCATAAATACCAAAAAAAAAAACTTTTTTGACATTGGTCACATTTGTAAAAGAAAAACAGTAAAGTTCTCTTTTTTCCTTAATTTACCTTCCTGCAAATGGTACTAATAAGTTTCGAAGCATCATCTTGTCAGCGAGAGCGGCTTGTCCTTGCTATTCCATGTAGTCGAATATAAATGTATTAAACGACACTTCAGCACCTTTTTTTTTTGTGTTTATTGATGAGCTCAAGATTTTGTTCAATAGAAAGAACAACCCTTTTCGGTTTTAACGTGATGGAAGGACACGGACGCAAATAAAAAAAAATCGAAAATAGTGCTAAAATTAACTGTATAGTAGCAAAACAGGATTACTAAAATATGACTAGAATGAACTAGCAGGCAAAGATCAAAGGTGGAGATTCTGTTTCTGAGAAATTCAAGGGTCTTGTCTACAGGAACATTACAAAATGTAAACAAACAATACCTGTAACGAATTTCATGTATTTCATCTCGGAAGACAGACTGCCGCGGTTACAAGAACTGCAAAAGTGGATTGGTGTGTCTCAAACATAACTTTTTCCAGAAGCTGCTCGAACGAGAAAATACATACTAATGAGAAGACCATGCTCATATCAGACATTTGTTGCAATTATGTTACTTAACTTTCAGAGAAATACAGTACTATACAATATTACAAATATAAACAGTTTATTCTTTTCTGTTACTCACCTCATAAGCTCAATGGTCATCCATGATCAAAAGCAGGAGTCATAAAAACTGCCACAGCATGAATTTTGATCCTCGATCTCGGCCAAGCTCCAAAAATGCACATGAAAGTCCGATGGACTGCCATCTTCTTCTGCCCTCCCCGTATTTAAGTAATCTTTGGCTAAAGTCAAATTTTCTTACATCGCCTTTGTCAAATCACTTAATATTAATCTTATTAATATTATAATTATTCCAGAAGAGCATATCCAACAGACAAGAAGTGCAAAATTATATTGAGTCAGTGTGGTGTGACTGGAAAGCAAAAATAGAATTGGGTGTGACAGACCCAATAAGTCTGATGAACACGATGACAGTTTATACAGACAGAAAGAATGGACAAGTAGACATGATGTATTATAATGGGAGGGCTTTAAACTTACAGAGACAGAGAGATTCGGACTTGCGGGCAGGGCACTCTTAAAACGGCAATATATTTCTTTAACGATTAGATGAATAGATACTTCTTATTTTAGCAGGTTAGAGACACAGGAGACCTATATATTCGACCACATTTTTACTAATACACTGCTCGACAAAATTAACAGAACAAAATGTTTACCATATCATGAATATTTTATTGTGAACAGTGTGGCCGAAGGTGATATTTGATATAATAGGCATACTGGCATGCAAATTCCGAGTATCCAACAGAAATCGAATCTACCACCTTACACAGTCGCATATTATGCAAATTATTCATGTCTATAAAAAAAAACACGGGTTGTGGCCACATCACTTCATGCCCGTTGTTCTGGCTTGCTCAGTGGGATAGCCATATGTCCAGTACTCAGGATGGCAAGTCATCGTCGTTTAGATGATGCTTTGAGATGGCAGCCGTTAGACTTGAAGCCGGGCAGTCGAAGACGGAGGTGGTACATTGGCTTATGGAATGTGCATGGAAGCAGTTTCAGGAGACAGGAACCATTACAAGAAGAGCTGCCCAAGGCCGCTCGAGAGCTACGTCAACCAGAACAGACCTCTATCCGGTTCTAACGAGACGGAACACTACGACGTCTTATCATTTACTGTCTTATCATTTACTATCATTTACCCAGATTTGGGCTTCCTGGGTACGGGAACTGCTGGCATTCATTGCTATTACACTTTCTCCAGTGAATGCGGGATTCTTTGTGCTATTCACCACCGTACGTGATTATAGGAGAATGCTGCACCCATAAGACTTGCTCTTATTCCTATGGGTAATGTAAATATTACAGCACCCATAGGAATAAGTACCCGTCCACGCCTCCTCGTGGCGTAGACTGGGAAGCAGCCTTCCTGGTGATCGCTGCTTCCTGGTGGAAAAGCGGCCAGAAACAGCTAAAAGACAACACACACACACACACACACACACACACACACACACACACACACAATACGCAAACATAACACTGCACTCATTTCTGACCATTGTTCGGAGTCTTGCATATCATCGTAGAGAACCATGGCGGAGATGAACTAACGTTTAGGGGTCGCCTTGCATAAGACACATGTCCACATGTCTCTTGAGATTTCTGCAGCCACAAGTGGAAACATTTCCAAACCTGATTGTGTTAAGAAGGCTCAATTCAAGTGGACTCTATGCAAGTAAAGCCAGTGGTTTGTATCTCATTAACCCTAAACCACCGCAGAGCTCGTCGAAACTAGTGCCACGAACATGTGACGGAGCCATGACAAATGGGGTACAGTTCTGTTTTCTGATCAGTCCCGTTTTAGCCTACAAACAGATTCTAGACGTTATTGCATCTGGAAACAACGAGGAATGCTGTACCATACCATGAACATCAGAGAAAGGGACACTTACAATGGAGGCGGTGTTCTTGTGTGGGGCGGAATAATGATCAATGGGTGTACCCTCTTCATGTTTTTGATAGGGGTACCTACAGTAACTGCACAGAGGTACCAAGAACAGATCCTCGAACCCTATGTGCGACTTTTTAGGGGTGCGGTTGGCTCAGATTTTCATGCACGAAATCGCCACGCGCATAGAGCTCGAGTGGTGGAGAAACATCTTGAAAATGAAGGTATCCAACGACTGCCGTGGCTAGCACGATTATCAGACTTAAATCCGATTGCACGTGTGTGGGAGTCGCATTGCACGCCAACAGCCAATTCCTCGGTCACTTGGTGAGCTGTCTGCGCTGGTGGAAGAATGGCATTTGGTGCCACAGAATCATAGACATCCTTATATCGAGCATGGTTCACCGCTGTCAGGCCTATTTGGCCGTTGGAGGGGATCATACATCATACTGATGCCACGTGACCATGTTTTCAAGCATCTTGTATAAGCTTTTGTAATGTGACCTTTTTGGTAATTCTTATACAATCCCTATAAATGTCTCTTGTACCTGTCCGAAATTTCGCGCTGCATCCTCATTTCATCGTTATTCTATGGTACAACACCATGCCAAATTTTGTCTCGCTTTATCACAAGTTGCACGAGTTAAACCACGTTTTCTACGTGTTCTGTTCATTTTGTCGAATAGTGAAAACAGTGTATTAAGAACTTTCGTGTTAACGCACAACTACCAGGCATTGGTATTAGTAGTGGTATTCATGTTCATATTCAAATGTCTAAAGAAGTAACTGGTTTTCGTAAGGGCGATTATGATGAAAGGCATTATTGAATTCTGTTCAATTGGAACAATTAATGAATCTAAGATATGCAATACTGAAAGAAAACTACTCAAAGAAGTAATTCTGGAAACAACTTTATTTTATAATCTTAAAGTTTCACTGGTCCAGACCTAGACCAAAATGGATGACCACTGAAACTGATGAAGTGAGTTAAAGAAAAGAAAGCTGCGTGGAACTTATATCATTGAAACTAAATGGATAACTAATGACCTAAATAATTTTTTCATCAATATTAGTACTATTGGCTCACGCAACAAATTGAATGCAATTACTTAATATGGATTGGTAGAGAAATTGCCATGCCTTTTATTTGCAAAAGACACAAGGAACTGATGGGGCCGATCCACTGATACTGAAGTAAGCAACATCACATATTGTCAAACCCCCATGTATCCATCCATCTCTGGATGCATATGAAGTCCCAGCAAACTGAAACCTAGCTGGTTAAACCTAAGAAAATAAAAACATTTCATTTTATCATGATTTGCATTATACCGTGCTTTTACAGTAATTTCTGTGTTCAAGGTGATCAGATCTGGAATCCAAAGCAGGATACCTCAATATAACGTCGCTTCTTTATAAGGAAAGAAAGACACATGGTTACGTAAAAGTAAGTGAAGTCTCATTTATATTAACGTCATCCAAGAACTAACCCATGCCCATGTGTGTTATGTCCATAAATCGCGTGTGTTTTCTGGTTAATATTTCTGTGGTACGGGGAGTTCCAACAGTACCACGAAACCTCTCAAAATAATTTGTAATTCCTTAAGAAATTAAAGGCAAGTTGAAGTTCTCATTATTCATTTTAACCAGTTCCATTTCTTGATATATAACTGCGCACTATGCTGCTATAAGAATATTTAAGATCAATTTTTCTGTTTTGCTGGAAGAAAAACCAAAGTTTCTTGTTGGAGGGAAGGACCTTATCTACGCGTCAGCTACGACCTGTGACTGAACCTGTTATTGCTCTGGCCGAATCGCTGTGACAAAAATCTGCTATCGGAGCTAGCGTGTTGCTTACTCAGTTTGCACCTCAGTGGTAGCAGTGATTAGCATTAGCATTAGCATTAGTAGAGGCATTTGATGCAAGAAAGCAAGCTTATGCAGCATCAGCCAAAAAAAAAAAAAAAAAAAAAAACCACTACTTCACCCCTCTGTTCTTTCAAAATACCTGTCCAGCTGAGCCTTAAACTTATTTAGGCTATCAACTTCCACGACAAGGGATGGAAGTCTGTTCCACCAACCAACCACCCGCTGGCTAAAGGCAAATTTCCTCACGTCTATCCTACATCTGCCTTTCCTCAATTTGAATTTATGCCCTCTCAGGTGATTATTCTGAGCGAGAGGAAGAATCCCATCAGCATTGAGCATGCTCAAACCATTCAAGGCCTTATACACCTCTATCAGATCACCTCGCTGGTGCCTAGTCTCCAGACACTGTAATTTGCAAAACTTAAGCCTTTCTTCGTAAGAGCACCCCTTTGTTCCATTCACTAATCTTGTTGCCCTTCTCTGTACTCGTTCCAGCAGCTCTACATCCTTCTTGAAATGAGGCCTCCAGACCTGTATACAGTACTCTAGGTGTGGCCTGACCATTGCCTTATACAAGGGAATAATCACCTCCTTATCCCTGCTAGAAAAATTCCTATATATCATTGACAATACACCATGAGCTACTCTTGCAGCCCGTCTGCACTGCTCAGAGAACTTCATATCTGCCTGCACAACCACCCGCAGGTCCCTTTCATTCTCTACCACTGTCAGTGTAGTACCACAGAGTTGATACGTTTCTCTGGGGTTGCAGTTTCCCATGTGTAGTACTTTACATTTGTCAATGTTAAACTTCATTTGCCACCTCTCAGCCCATCTGCTCAACCTTTCCAGATCCTGTTGCAGCAGCATAGTGTCAGTAGTGTCAGTAGTGACGATACAAAGGTAGGCAACCCTGCCTACCTTTGTATCGTCTGCAAACTTGGACATTAAGCTTGATATACCATCATCAATATCATTTATGAATACAGAAAACAATAATGGACCCAACACTGAGCCCTGAGGGACTCCACTAATGACATTAGTCCACGACGAGCAGTGTCCATTGATTACCACGCTCTGTTTTCTCCCCCTCAGCCACCCCTTTATCCACAGCAGCAATTTGCCTCCAATGTCACACTGCTCCAATTTGTGCAGCAGTCTTCCATGTGCAACAGTATCAAAAGCCTTTCTAAGATCCAAGTATATAATATCAAAGTTATTCCCTGCATCCAGTTCTTTTGTGACTGCATCATAGTATCCAATCAAATTGGTCAGGCAAGGCTTCCCCTTAACAAAACCATGCTATGTCCGAGCTATAACTGAAGTCTTGTCTAAATGATCCTGCAGTGCTTCTTTAACTAGTGCCTCCATTAATTTTCCTGGAACAGAAGTTAAACTCACAGGTCTATAATTACTTGTGTCAGCCTTTGATCCTCCTTTGTGAATTGGGGTCACATTTGCACATCTCCAGTCTGTGGGTACCTCCCCTGAGTCCAAGGAAACTCTCATAATTATGGCTAAGGGTTTGCTTACTTCCTCTGCTGCCTCCTTTAATATAACTGGATAGATCCCATCAACCCCGGGTGCCTTTCTTGTGTTTATCTTTAACAATTTCTCCTCCACTTTACTCTCAGTTATTACAAGATTCTCTAGCTTACTGCTAGAGTTGAATACACCTCTGGCATTCCCCTCGCTAGATAACTCCTCATGTGTGAATGTCGATGCAAAATATTCATTTAGTTTGTTAGCTACCTGAGCAGGATCATCAACAGTTGACCCATCAATATCAAGTGGACCAATCTGATTCATGCCCTTCCTTCTAGAGTTTACATAAGTAAAGAACTCTTTGATGTTTTTCTTTGCATCCCTTGCCAAAGATTTCTCGTAATCTGCCTTCGCCTGCCTAGCCTCCTTTGTAACTTGGTTGCAGATCAACTTGTATCTATCATAGGCTTCTGTGTCATGTGTTAATTTATATGTATCCCATGCATGTTTCTTCTCTGCCATATGCCTCATCAGTTCATCTGACATCCATTTAGGCCTAAATGTCATTTAGGTCAGTGTTGTGGCGTAACAGATTTACCGTATTTTCTGTAATTTGGAAAGAATTAAATAGTTTTTATTTTTAATTCTTTATAATAATTTCCGTATTTTTACAAAGAATTCACATTTTGTGTAATTCAGAAATAGTTTTAACTTTATGCTTGCTTTGTTTCTAAATTGAAAATATCATTTTGTATTTTATTTCCTGTAAATAAATACCTTTTTTTTTTTTTTTTTTTTTAATATTGAGTTTCTGATTCTATCTCGTTCGACGCCGAAGTTCCGCATTGTACTATTCATCGTATTTCATCACATGACCGAAAAAAGACAATATAAAATCACATGCAGATTAAGCAACACGCCAACTCCAAATAGCTTTTGCCACAGGTTGTCACAGACGTATCACAGAGATGATACGTTTGAAATTCAGAGAATTTGAGACGTTTGAAATAAACTAATAAACTGCTTACAAATAAAAAAAATAAAAAAACAAAATAAAACAAAAATATTCTTACCTTCGAAATTTCATTGGAACTTTTCTTCAAATCCTTCAGAAAATATCAATCTCTTTGACAAGCATTGATATCAAACGTACGTGCACTCTGCACCTGGCGCCATCTGATGGTACTTTCAACTATTATTTATTTGTGTGAAAATAATACAATATCGAATTGGACGCCTTGATTAGTTTTATATTTATTTATTTCAGTTTACAGATGTAATAGATGTGTATTACACCGGAAGAGTAATATACTAGGAGTAAACAGGCTGGTAGGTGACAGATTCAGTCATAGTAAAAAAATAATATCACTCAGGTGCTAGATAGAAGGCACATTCTGCAGCGAAATTACTTGGCAAGTAGGCAGGCAAGATTTCAGCAGCATATATCTGGCTTTGAGTCATCAGTGCATCTCTGATTATAATGATCATAATTTTGAGTGTGAGCAGCATGAAGTTGTCTAACATTTAGGCTTTCCAAGATTTTCCACTGATTAAAATAACTCGTGTTTCACAAAATTTTATTCAATGTTTAGACTATAAATAAAAGGTCCCACCGAGATTTGAACTCGGATCGCTGGATTCAGAGTCCAGAGTGCTAACCATTACACCATGGAACCATACTTCTATTAATGCTTTCGCACTATACTTATACAGAGTCAATGGAGTGTCTGATGGGTCCATATCGTGATTGATTTCGTCAGTCTGAAGGTTCCACTTTAAAAGGACGTCATGAAGTCGAATACTTGCAATTGTTGATTATCAGTCTTATTTCGGTATAATGCTGTCCATTGAGGTTCAAATAGATAGAGCTAAACAGAATGCTTTGGTAAACTGCATTTTACTTCTGAAGTGCAATGGCTCTGAGCGGTTTTTTTTTCTTTCTTTTTTTCCTACCACGTATAATTCTTTGAACTGCTAAAGTTCTAATGGTTCCGAAGGCAATCCTGAATGCATCGTACTGGATAGGTTCATGACAAGATAGAGCACTCTTTCTGACAGAGTCATAGACTGGAGCTCCGTAGTCTAGGCATGATCTAATCAGTGTTTGAGAGAGATTAAGGAAAGTCGTACGAACAGTATCCTAACTTTTAGCAGATAAGGGCCTCCGTACCCGAGTGGTCAGGGAGTGAGGGTGCAGTAAGGCACGCTCTTTGAGTAGACCTGGCTTCAAGCCCCTGACTGCTAAATACGGTCGATCTGCCAACCTGCACTGGACTAGCGTGGCAGATTATGGTCCATTTTCCTCAGCATGAATTGTTCAGGAGGCTTCCAACCTGCAGTGGGTTGATAATGGCTGCAGTTTACCTTTTTTTTTATTCGAATAATGCTTATTTTCAAACAATGGATTCGGCGTTTTTTTTTTTGTATGCTACAAAACTATATTTTTTTTACCTAATATTAGTCTAATGGCTCGCAAATTATCAGTAAGTCGAATAATGTTGTCTTGTAACTTACCTCAAGGTGCAGACGTAGGTTACGTTTTTTTACAGAAATGTATAGCTACTGCTTTTTTTTTTTTTTTTTTTTTTTTAATTTTGAGAGATGACTGCTATTGCAGTTTGTGTATGCAGTGATTTTATTTATTGAAATGTGCAGTTGTCATTCTATGTGTACCATGCCTTCGGTATTATGAGATTGATAGGTAATCGACGAACAGGTATACTTTCGCTGTATTTGGAAGTTGTTCTTGTTGCAGTAGGGTTTTAGGAGCATCAGCGACAAAGGTCATATTGCTCCGTATATATTGTCCGTAAATTGCGTGTGTTCTGAGGTCGATTTTCTGTTTGTTTGATGAAAATCCGAGTTTCCGGGAGAAAAAAACATGCTACCCTCGTCTGAGACCGACTAACTCGGCCACGTTGTAAAAAATTCCTCACGTCATCGATGGGACCCGAACTCAGGTCTTTTGCACCTGGTGTGGGGAGGATGGCGATTCCACCAACTATGCTACCCACGAGGGTAAAAAAAAAAAAAAAAAAAGAGGAGGATTTAGTTTTTCAGTATCGATCCCTGTAGTAACCTCCTCCACCCCTCTCCGCCTTTTTTTTTCCTGCATATAATGCTGGGAAAGGGGGATTTATGATAGGAGACATGCACGAACTAAATTTCGACTAATTTTTCTTTGAAAATTGCCACTGTCTGCGAGATTCGTCACATGGATTTTTTGCTGTAGTAGTTTATAGATTACCGGGAAGTGATCACTGTTTAGTGATAGTCCCAGTAATCTTGAACTTATTATTCGAAGTTTGCATACAGACTGGGTGGGGGGAGATAGATCTACTGCTGAAGATGATCCAGCGAATACGTGGTGCTTGTTGAGCAGGGCAGGATGATGGACGTCCAGAACGTTTCGATTAATCAACATTGTCTGTGGACTAATTGAAACCGAATAGCAGCGCTCGATTTGTTCAATCTTTACGATGGAGCAAAGAAAAAAAAGCCTGGTACGTTGTGATATCGGATTCTCCGAATCAGTGATACAAATTTACTATTTAAAATGCTTTAAGATTGCATTTGCAGTGTACAGGCTACAACTGGCAGCTGACCTATTCTTGTACGCCTAAGTTAACGCTGAAGAGGAAACAGGTTAATCACAAGAAACACTTTGTTTGCAGTAACAACGTGAACATTGTGTATCGTAAGCAAATAAGAACTACATTGTGTTGCAATCTGATAAGGAGCTATACAAACCATTCATAGCTATTTATAATTCTTATCAGATTTATCGCTATATATGATATGTTTGCATTACTTATCATTTGTTTGTCACTATTTTAAAGTAGGAAAAAATATCGGTTTCAAGTTGCATTCTTAGTCAGAATTTATTTTTAAGACGCCCCTGTAGAAATAAATAAATAAATAGTTCCCTTTTCTTTCTCCATAAACTGTTTTATTGGCACATTAGTTTTGTGAGAAACTTTAGAACAGCTTTTCAACCTCATTCATCTGCCCAAATTAAATTTAAAAAAAATTTAAAAAATGCAAAATATTTGCGGATCAGCAAAAACGCGTTAGCGAAACCTCAGGATTCTGTGGACACAGCTTGAAAAATCTTGTTTTTAAAAATTTAGGAATATCACTTAGAAGGAGTGAACCTCTTCCTGCAATGATTAATACAAAATTTTTGTAAGAGAAGCATTTGAAATTAGTTGAATGATATATTTTAAGTTTTCGTTCCATATTCAAATACATTGAGCTCCTTTCTACATATGTCTATTATAAATAACATCCCTACATTTTGCTGCTTCATTTATATCTTTGCTACAACTGGTATTGATCTACCACAACTGGTAGATCAGTGCATTGTGCATATTGTTGTATACTGTATATATACTAGCGTATATATACAAAATACATGAGTGGCAAGGCGACTCAAAAAAGTCTCATCATTAATTCATCATAAATTCATTACATGTAAAATGTTCTGCAGGAGAAAAAGCTATACAACCCTCATTTCGGTCCGACTAACTCAGCCACGTTGTGAAAGGCCCATAAAAATTCCGCAAGGAATTTTTATGGGCATCGAACTATTGGCATTTTTCACTTCATGGTAGAGTTAGTCGATCTCAGGCGAGGGTAGCAATTTTTTCTCTCTCAGAAACTCGGGTTTTTCGTTCAGCAAACAGCAAATCTACCACAGAACACGCAATTTACAGACATTATATATGGCGCAATATGGTCTTGCTGATGCGCCTAAACCCCTACAACAACCAACCAACCCTCACAGGGTGGAAATGGCCCAGTTCGAATCAAGCAAGGAACTTTTATGGGCTTTTTAACTTCGTGGCTGAGTTAGGTCTCAGGCGAGAACTCCAAGGCCGTCCCCCACTTCCCCGAAACTCGGATATTTCGTCCAGCAAAACAGACAAATCGAACAGAGATCACACGCAATTTATGGATATAATACACATGGGCATATAAGTTAGTTCTTCTTGGATGGCCTTAATATGATAAGTTTTATATTGTGTGTGTGCCAGATCTGGAAAAATTTCACCAATTCATATAACATGTTTGTTGTTCTCTCCCAACTTTTAACAAACTTATTTTGTTCTAGTTTGTAATATTACACAGGTAAATGTGGTCTCTTCCAATCAGCATAATAGTAGTAGTAGTAATGGCAAATGTTGGAAAAAAGCAAGCTTATATAGCCAAAAAAAAATAATAATAAATAAATAAAAATACACAGTTCAACCATCCGTGCCCTCCAAGAATTTGTCTAGTTCTTTCTTGAATTTAATCAACCCATTCACTTCCACAACAACAGATGGAAGACTGTTCCGATGATCAACTACCTGCAAGCTGAAAGCAAAGTTCCGCACATCTATCCTGTAACCATTCTTCCAAAATTTGAATTTATGTCCCCCCTCATATGTGTAATTTCATCAAATTTTCATTGCTTTAGAACATAGCATTTCAAGATCAGTAGAGAAAAATATAAGATTAACATGCTATATAACTCCTTAATACCTCCATGGCTACTTTTGCCTTCGTTCCATTTATGGAAGAAACTGATACACAAGCAGGCAACATGTAGCCGGTATATTTAATTTGAATAAACAGTATAATGTAGTAGAACTACATACCAAGAAAATGAAATAATTTAGGGAAATGAACCTTTTAAGGCCAAATCGTGTTCGTTTCTCCGTGGTTGAGAGATTACCAGATATGGTGAGCTCATGCTCACACCCGTTTAGTACGTTTTTAAAGGTGAGGTGATTCACTTTGCCACTTATATTTGCCAAGTTAGATATGGACGCTATACTAATCAAGGTCGCTTAGCTATCTGCAAGGCAATAGGTTATTTTTTGCTTATATTAAGTCGTAGATTAGTTATTAATAGGCAGAGATGATGAAAAACTTACTCTAATGTAAACCTGTAATAAGGTCAACTTAAGTGTTTTCTTTAACCCAGCAGAGAGCAGACATTTTGAAGACTGTTCAATTTCTCCAGCAACTAAACGCCATGAAGTATTAGTACGGTCATCGTGTTTGAAACTGGGTTTATTCCATGGTTGGTTTGTCTGTTGTGTGGATGAATTATCAATCGGCATTTCTTAGAAACCACACAACCTTCGCCTGGAACCGGTTATGTTGGCCACTGTGAAAAGTCAATAATAGCTTCTCCCATTTCAATAGAGAGTATTTCAACTGCAATAGAGATAGACTCCATGCTTCCCTGAGAGAGTGGAACTTTTGATATGCATCGCGATTAGTCATTAGCGTTTGTTAGGATAATTTATAAGCTTGCGAGGGGCTATACGCTGAAATAATATTTTCTATATGCCTAAATGGGTTGGGCAAGAAATTTTGATGTAAATTTGGACGCGTAGAGCTGAAACGCTGTAAAAGTCAACAGTAAAGGGGGGGGGGGGGCTGAAGACTGGAGGGAAGAAAAGGAAGTAATGGGCCAATAGAGAGGATGGCCCCGCGTTTGCAGTGGAGCAGGCCTGTGCCCCACCAGAGGGAAGAGATTTGGGGAAGGGGAGGAGTGGGAGGCAAAGCCCTCCCTCTTCCCACAGGAAGGCAAAGAAAGCACCGTTCAAGAGAGAAACAGTATATGATGAGTCATATGACCACCTTGAATGTCCTTTAGTCCACGTACCCAACAAGGCGTTGATGCGGTTCTTGGTCTTCTGTGGTGTCTTGACGAGCTGAGTCAGGGTGGAGGATACTGATATGTCCTACCTCCAGTCTTTATTGGTGTGTTTTCTTCGTCTGTGGTAAGAAAGTCTCTTCCATGTTTTGGTCCAGTCATATCATAGCAGTTTGTTGTCGCTTAGGTCAACCTTAACACACCCGGCTGCCTCTCAGTTTGGGAATCCATTCCTGTTGTCATTCCCTTAGGAGGTCAAGAGGGAGACCAACTGTCTGATCTTTATCAATGGGTTTCTTTTCAAGTAGTATACCAATCTCAGCCCTGTTTTGGACCATATAGGTTGTTTAAGATTGGTTGTCACTAAGGTGGACCAACCAGATCGTGGTTGCCTCACAGGTTGGGGTCATTCCAGTGAGGTGTAGTTTTTCCTTGGTCAGTTCCCGATCCTGTGCGAAATATCTGGAGTATATTTCAGGCATTATTTCTGTTTTTCCTTAGAGATGGGTTTCTCTGAATTTAGTCAGGTCTTAGTTGTGTTTCCATTACTCTGGGCCATTGAGGGATGGCTGTTGTCTCGTGATGTTTAGGTATTTAGTGTCAGAATTCACTAGGGGTTACCCCCCATTGGTTGACGTTAGAGTGCCTTGCACATGGATGACTGTACCCAGGGTATCCCAGCAGAGCGTCGCCCAACGCATGACACCGCCACCACCGGCTTGTTTTCGTCCCATGGTGAATCCAGGCGCCATCACTCTCCCAAGTAAGCGACACACACGTACCCGTCCGTCCACATGGTGCAACAGGAAACGTGATTCATCGGACCAGATGACCTTCTTCCAATCACTCAAGGTCCAGTTTCGATGGTCGCGGCGAGTCCATTGTAGGCGCTGTCGCCGGTGAACAGTGGTTAGTATGGGCACTGGAAGCCTGCGGCTACAGAGCCCCATTTTCAGCAGGGTTCGATGTACCGTGTGTTGTGACACATTACTCCCATCACCAACATTCCAATTACCAGCGAGTTGCGCCACAGTCGCCCTTCTGTTGCCACGTATTATCCGGGAGAGCCTTCGTTCACCTCGAGCATCGAGGAGCCGTGGCCGTCCAACACCTCGCCGGCGATTCGTGGGTTCCCCCTCCTCGGACCAATTTCGTTAGGTAGTAACCACGGCTGACCGTGAGCATCCCACTAGTCATGCCGTTTCGGATATGCTCTGACCCAGTCGCCTGGCCATTACAATTTGGCCTTTGTCAAACTGCCTTTCCCCCTTGAAGGACAAGAGTAACACTGATTAACGGAGCTCAGTACCAGGTGTTTTTTTAATACCGTGTCCCGATCCGCGCACGCGCCATAGTTCACCTGCAGTTGCTTCGATTTGCATAACGACTCGCTGGTCATAATGTTTTGGCTCATCGGTGTGTTTTATCATAGTGATTTTGTGTATAATGACTCACTGGTCATAACTTTTGGCTCAGCCTGTATATAATCTGTTTACTTTTATTGATGATTTTTTAAAATCAATATGAATAAAATCATTTCGTTTTTTATCAGAACTGAAGATAGGCTGTAGTATAATGATCGGAACGTCTTCTTGATCTATGATTTAAAGCCAATCTCCCCCCCCCCCTCCCCTGTTTCTAATTTATAACACAGAATTTGTGCGATTGTTTGTAACTGAAAATTAAGTCAACATCGAGATCTCGTAATTTTTTATTAAAATCATATTCAACCAAAAATACTCAATTACATAAAATTATTATGAAAAAAAGAAACAACAGTACTAAATGAATATATTATTATTGTAATGCACGAATAGATAATAAACCATCTGAACATCCAGTGGTCTGAAGGATTTCTTCATTTTTTTACATTTGAATTCAATTATGAAATCATAACTGTGATGTACAAAATAATGAATTTAAAAATAACATAGCCCGTTATGTTTTTATATAATATATTACGATAACTCGTCAATCACACATCACCAATATACTAGTGAATATTATATACATTCCTAAAACAAAAACGTAAGGAGCTGTCTTTTATACGCCTACACTATATGGAATATAAAGGAGAGACCGTAACTATAAGAAAGCCAGATTTAAAAAAATAAGACATCACATTTAAAGAAATATATCACAATAGTAAATAAACTGCCACTGTGAGCAGATGTAAAAACTAAACATTGTGGAGCTCCTTGGACTCCTTGAAAAATGTACATTTGTCTTCTTCATCTTTATATACATGAATGGCCAACAGCAGTAGAAATAGATGTCCGCACTCAGCAGCATTAAAAATAGGAAAGGCACTTATTCCACTATTTGAATAAGATACTAAATATGCAAATGAAGAAACATCACATTTCTTATAATACCCTTTGAAGATAAACAAAAATTTGGCTTTTCAACTACCAAAAGAGCTTCGTCTTCAGTTACAAAAAGTTTTAAATTGGAAACTTAGGGAAGGAACTGGAGTTTCCTTTCTCATGACACTTGCTAGACAATGGAATTTGAGCTTCCATCTTTACCATCCTCTCGAACGTAGAAACAACTCTGCAATAAAATTTACATGAGGATTCAAGATTAAGCCTTTCGTCCTAAACTTAACACGGAAACATCAAGGGAAATTCATGCACGTTGAACATCTGAAAGAATTTCATGTATAGACATAAGAAGTAAAGTGAATATTTTCTAAAGTACATGAAAAATCACACCCTTTTGAGAAATTTTTCTTTGATTGCCTGTGCATGAACTGTTAAGACTGCCTATTGGCTTCAGATAAAATGCAATGATGTAAGGAGCTATGACACCGCCCACTGTATATACATTTATACACGGAAAACTGTTTGAACGTTAGACATCTTCGAGTGAAATCCTAAAATCACAGACCAAAGAAAAATGATCGGAAGGATACTGATAGGATGGCACACGATTTTCTCCAATGTCATCGCCTGTTGGAAACTGTAGCAAAGCATCTAGAGAAAAGCTAGAGGGAGTGTAAAAAATATAATCGATTGTGTGGCAGATTTCCCCCTCTTCTCGCACTTTCCATGTTGTATAAGGGGGTTCTTCGTGCCGGTTGTTTAAGTGGCAGTAACCACTATCAAGTTGAAGATCACAGTTCATGAGAGTTCTGTAGACAGGTTCTGAAGGTTCAGCATTGAAATCGCCAGCTAATATTAATGGCCGACGTCCATAATGTACTTTGATGAATTCAATAAGATCCTTCCCCTGTTCGTTACGTAGAGTAGACAGCAGCGTTCCCTGGCGAGCCTTTAGATGGGTGGTCGCTACACAAAACTCAGTACCATCACTTTTCCGTTTTAGTAAACAAAGCACCACAACTTGATTAGACTGGCAAGTCCACACTTCCAAAACTCTAGTTTCTGCCCACATCAAGTTAAATTTTGTGGTATCATAAAAGATTGCACAACCATCGGGTCCATTGTTTCCTTTTATATAATAGCAGGGAGAATCGGGTTTAGGGAAAAAGATTCCGGAAAGTTGCAGAACACCAAGGGTTTTCTGTAGGAACTGGAAATGGTCAACTTCCTGTATACAGAGAATATCGGGTTGGTAGGTCAGCACTTCCTCAAGAATTCTCCAACGTCGTACCCTCCAGTCTAGGGCTTCTGCTGGACAACTGACAAAATTGTCGTTTTTCTCTCCAAGGGCTGTAAAAATAACAAAATTGTAATTTTGTTAATTTTGTTTAACAATTTTAATAATTACAATTTTAACAAAATTTAACAATTTTGTTAAAATTGTAAATTACATTAATTTTAACAAAATACCTAAAATTTACAAAACCTAAATACTCTCCAATTTAGGTTTTGTAAAATACCTAAATTAGAGTCTATAACCGTGGTATAATCTATAATATAGACTATACCCGAGTTGGTGGACTCCAAACTAATTTTTGATAACAGACAGGTGGTATTTTGGCCCATTCAACCTTCAACATAGTGGTCAGTTCAGCTACTGATTGCATAACGTTGGCCTGGTTCAAAGCTGAGATTCCGAATAGTTATTTTACACTCTTCCTCTGCCGAGTGGCTGAAGTATGTGGGAAGGGCCCTTTTTCTGTTTCAGAATCTCAGTGAAAAGTTTTAGGAGTTATTTTGGATGAGAGGTTCTCGATAGCACTGCACTGAAGGTTAAGTTAACATATTTAGGATTTTGTGGAATCTGAAACTAGGTTTCATTGGTGTCGGGTCAGAACATTATCACAGTTTTCTTTGTACCCCCAATTTGGTCTTGTTCAGCAAAATCATCTTTGAAGTCCGTTCTATCTGGGGAATTTAATATTAAAATGATTAAATCTGAAATTGAAGTTGTGGCCTACATACTTTCAGCATGTCTTGTGTCAATCTTATGCTTCTACTGCGCTTCCATAAACGATTTCTGTGCAAAGTGGAAGCAGAACATTGACTGACTAGGAATTCTTAAACATTTAACAGGGGTATTGGACATGTTTCCTATTTGAAACTTTGTTTTTCTGGAGGATGCCACTCTACCACGTGAGACAGTCCACAATTTCTGTTCTGTGTTCAAAGAGAATGGAGGTTGTTTTATTAACCAAGCGATTGAATTTGTGAATAAATTGATTCTTGATTCGGATTTGTACATTAAGCACTTCCAATATATAGGAACAAGTTTTTAATGCGTTTACATCAACTTGAATTCACAGTTATCAAAAATACATAGCGATTACTTTCGTGATGACTCTCGCCTTGAAGTTAGAATTAGTGGGTGTCGTTAGAAGTATTTTTCAACTTTTTTAAGGGTAAGAAATTGGTGGAACACTTAATTTCATTTATTTGTTTTCAATACAAAAAGACCTTGACCTTTATGAATAAAAATAAAATAATTCAAAAGGCGGTGGAAGAATTCGCAGAACACTTCAGCAATGCTAGCGGTAAATCGGATGAAAAACATTACTTTAAAAAGGAATCACCGGAAGCAAATTGGTCGGTATGAAAATTATTTACAATTATTAAATCGTCTCATGAAAAATTTCAAGGTCCATGACGCAAGATTTTGACATTACTTCACGTGTTCCTCATGTGAGAGCTTTGTTGTAAAATAGTCCAGCTAACTATTTTATTAAGTGCAATTGAACGTTCACGGTCAAGGGAAATTTTAGAAGGCCCAACGTCATTCTGTTTTATGAGGAAATGATATCATTTGTGAGTAATGTAGGTGGAAGATGAAATATTCGATCATTTTAAGTAGATAACAGAATTGGAGGAATCAAAAAAGTTAGACGAAATGTCGATTCCAATTTAAAAGTGGAAGTTCCCCTAAAAGTATTCGATGAACTGCCCTTTATATATCAGTATGGATCATATATCTAATATCGCTTTCATTCCTTCAAAGATAAAACCAAAACTAACAACCCATACACAGGTAATGGTTAACGACTCCTTTTAAAACTTGATTTTAGTCTATTCTTAAGTGAGTCAAAACTTGTAAGATCTGACCTTTCATCCTGCCGGGTCTTACCCATGTAGGTCAAGTAGAACAACCTCCAGACTACAATGCGAGCTGAATTAAGAAAGTGTTACAAGTAGATCTACAGGTCCTGCAGAAATTTTTAGAAAACAAAGATGTGCCGAGTTAAGTTGGTCATGGTGTGGTGGTTTACAGTGACCTGTAAGGCGGGTGAAGGTCACTTCATCAATTACTATATATAAGCTACGCTTCAATTGTTACTCATACGATTTCTCTTGTTTAAGACCGGCTTTATTCGACAGGATAAAACAAAATAAGATAGGTCCGACTATTTCTTTTCCGATTGATTGAAAAATGATATAGCTATCATTTTTGGCAATTTTTAAAAGGCTCGTCTTATCTGTGTCATCCTCTATTAAAAAAAAAAACACTATACTGACAAAAGTAATTGGATATCTGCATGTTTCAAAGAACCTTTTACCAACTTTAGCCTAAATTATAGAGATAGACTATACCCAAGTTGGTGGGCTCCAAACTAATTCTGATAACAGGAAGGCGGCATTTTGGTCCATCCCACCTTCAACATAGCGTTCAATTCAGCTGGTGATTGCGGGATTGTTGGATTGGTCCGAAGCTTAGAATTCCGTTTCATTCCGAATTTGTTCAAAGTTGTAAAGTTCGGAGATGTCGACAAGCCAATGAAGTTTTTCTACACCCCTGTCTTCAAACCAAGTCATTAGAGGCAGTGCATCGTGAACTTAAAACGGCCCTTCCCATCTGCGGTCAGAGTGTAAATAGAGTGGAATTGTACAGAATATCAATGTACCGCATAGCATGCATCGTTCCAGGAATAACGACAAAAAATTCAAACCCAAATGGTGAGAGCATTATGAAACTTTCTGGTAAAAAAACGTTCTCTGGGCATCCGCCAGACCCAAAAACGACCATCAAATAGCAACTGCGTACCGTTATTGGTCACTCTGTAACAGTTTCTAGTTCTTGGGGACCAATTACGATGGGTGTATTGCGTGCTTTCATATTTGATTTTTGTGGTTCAGTTCTTTACGTATCCATGATCTACGGATCTATGTAGATGTGAATACAGTTGCTTTTATACCAGTTCTTGAAAGGGGAAATGCGAGTATGGTCCGTTTTTCCTAAATCCCAAGTGGTGTTTAAACACTTTTAGCAATACAATATACTGTATATATCCACGAGTACAAACCAGTTTGGTGTATGTACACGCGCTAAGTGCCAAAACTACTAAGGTCATGAGATGTCAATGTATTTTCTGTAAATTGCGTGGAGAAAACCATGCATCCTCTCCTGAGATCGACTAACTCAACAACGTTGTGAAAAGAAGACCATAAAATTTCCTCGCGTCATTGACGGGATTTAAACCCAGGATAACTTTTACACGCACTGTGGAGAAGACTGTGATTATATCCACTGTGCTACCAGCGAGGGCCTAACCAGTTTGGTAATGCAATCATTGTAATATATTTCATGGGCAATCGCCCTTGTGGGTAGCACAATTGCTAGAATTGTCGTCCTCCCCACACCGGGTGAAAAAGACCTCAGTTTGAGTTCTGTCAATGACGTGAGGAATTTTTATGAGCCTTTTCACAACGTGGCTGAGTTAGTCGGTCTCAGGCGAGGGTAGCATGGGATTTTATTCCCGGAAACTCGATTTTTCGTCCAGCAAACAGAAAATCGACCACAGAATACACACACTTTACAGATATTATATACACGGTGCAATATGGCCTTAGTCGCTGAAAAATCCTACGACAATAGGTGCAATTGTTTATTTTTTTCTTAGATTAACTGAGTTTTTCTATGATTAATATAATAAAGATATATGACTAATTCATTAATTAATGAGTAATCTGAGCAATAAATCTGCATTAACATTACGTTCTGACTTTTTTGTACCTAAATGAAGACGCTTATAGCAACCAATGCATCTAAATAGAAATGAAGTCAATATAACAGGTACTTTCTTCTGTTCTCTCTCTCTCTCTCTCTCTCTCTCATAAAAGATTAGGTGTGCGGGCACACATGCTGAACCTGTATTTTGCTGTTTCAAGGTCGGGTTTTTGGGCCACGGTTACTTCTCGAGTCAAGGTAAGGCGCCGGCTAAATAATGATCACTTACCATCCTAACGACCTCGTTTCGCCCACTTTCTCCAATCTCCTTAACATTTCCTGTAACTTTCTGCTGGTTAATTTAAAATCACTCGAACGAACATGTTCCAGAGACAGGGAGGTAAGGTTGTACTCATCTTTGGCATCAAAATAAAAATACCGAAGATCGCGATACGATTTTAAATTGTCGTTTTCAATTAATCCGTAAACCAGTTTTAAGTCCAGTGGAATTTTGAGCTGAAACAAAGATAAACAGTTCGATTCTAATAGGGAAAACATGATATTAACTTACCAAAAACCGGAAAAGAAAAAAAAAAAAAAAGAAAGCAACAGAGAGAAAGAAACACAAAACTAAAAGAGAAAAGACAGAAAGAAAGGGAAGGAAAAAACGAAAGTGAATTGCTGATTATGAACATTTTAGACAACTTGGATTACAAAATGAAAGAAAAAAGTACCCATAATGTTAAAACATTTTAAGATGGAATGGATTTTCCACCCTATCTCGCCACTCATTCCAAAATTTGAAGCTATCACTGATCTGTTAAAATGAAACTCATATTTGCTTACTCTGGAAGTTGCCAAAATGAAGCAAATGCAAGTTTAGTTTTATAGTTTATTGTCCGAAGATAAAAGATTATCTTCAGACCTGAGGCTGCCTAAGTCAGCGCCACCTGAGTTAGGCCGAAACACTTCTCGAAATGAGTGACAAGTGATCCGGATTAAATCATTTACATAAATTAGGGAAGATCTTTACTATTACACTTCTTCAAATATCATTCGTGAAATCGAAAAACAGCAGATGTAACACGCAACCGTAAGCATATAGTCAAACGTGAGGGTGCAGAGGCATACGAGTTTGATTTCAGTGATTTTAGCTCACGTAACTGCTAAATACAACACTATTTTTGTATTCTCTATCTTGTAAACTTCTCTAGCCTTATGTGGTCTTCCAGAAGTCGTGGCTTGATCACATAGCTAGTGCCGTTCATCTTCTGAATGGGATGTTCCCGTCAACTTATCCATGAATCCGACAAGGTCAGCACAAATAATATTCTCGTAGAAACATATCCCATCCAATATCTTTTCAACATCCCTTCTCTGATTATCCTTCAGAATCAGTCCTCAAATCTTCCCCAAGATGGTGTTCTCTTCATAGCACTGTTTTTTCCCTTTCGTCAATAGATTAACACTTATCACAAGAACTGATCCCGGGGATGACCTCTCAGAACTCAGAGACTTATTAATTAACCAGAAGTTTAATTTTGATTTTGTGCAATACCTGCATTCCTTCACCCTATCCACAAATCCGAAAAAAATCCGCACAAATAACATTCTCATGGACACATATCTCATACAACATCATCTCTTCATTATATGGTACCCCATAAAAATATTCCATCTTATATCTTGGAGGTATTCTCGATTTCTTCCAGTCAGTTCTCTATTACTCAGAGGTTTGGGTTTCTCCCGCCCCTACCATAGTTAAAAATAGTCTTCACTGCTGACTACTGACTCTTGTAGTGGGCAACATGGAAATTCTCTCTCAGCAGATGCCCACGACCAAGATAGCGCGTTCCTTCGGTGTTAACCCAACTTCTGGATCTCATCTGGGAGAAAACATTACGTCTCAATTAACACGCTAACTGGTTTAATTAAAGCCCCTTGCATATGATATACATGCTCGTGGTGAGCCCTCACAGTCGTCTAAAATTGCTTCCTTCTTTAGTACCGAACACTAACAGACGTGCCTTCCCTGGTAGATTCCTGTCGACACAAATGCTTGACATCCAAAACCTTGACTGTGAAGGAAGTTTGCCATACACAAAGCCTATAGGCGAATTATTTTGAGTGTTTCTCTTGTTTCCAATCCACCTGATGTGGTAGATATCTCTTCCGACGTGGCTCTCATGTAGGACTGCTTATCATTTAAATATATTCATCAGATAAAGAAGGGTTCGTGTATGTCCATAAAGAATTAAAACTGGAAGTAAAGAAGGAGTTTGATAAATGCCTAATGAGCTGATGAATGGCAGTCTTACTGGTACTCCACTGGAAAATTAAACACGCGTTTCATTAATAAAGTACTCTGGCCATGAACTCTGTAAAATAAAAATAACTGCCTTTCTACGTCAACTTCTACTGCTTAGAGTTAACGAAGCCAATAAATTAACCTGACATCACACACGCAAAGGTCTTCGTATAACAGAATAGCTGCATAGAAGTTGATTGTTCCAAACTGGCAGCGTTCTTTAGATGTAATTCAAGGTCTTCTCGTGGCACAATTCAAAAAAGGAAAACGCATATGCTTTCTAAATATAAAATACTTTCGAATAATGAAGTGCCCTTTTGTAGGAAGGAGTTTAAAACCGATTACAGATGCCCCGCAAGATAACCTTGGATGATGATAATACATTCTAAGAAGATTATGAAACGTTAACGTAGTTAAAACTATTCTCATGTAATTATACTCTCTTGAATATGCCTACGCGACGAAAACTTAAAATGTAACGGAATACAAGTAGTTTACTGACAGGAGATATCCACGCCTGATGGCCTTAGCTGCCTCAGCGCAAATTGGAAATAACCCATCCTTAGGATTCATATTTTTGTTTTAAATTTTTCTTCAACACACTTTTCTTTACACTTAATCTCCATTCCATCTCTCTTTCGCGTTTTTCCCCTTTTTGTTCTGGTTTCTTTTGCCTTTCTTCTTTCCCTTCCACTTTTTCTCTTTTCCCCTCTCTCGTCACTTATTTATCTTTCTCTCTTCTTTTCTTTTCTTTCTTCTTCTTTCTTTCATGCTTTTCCCCTTTTTGTCAGTTTTCTTTTCCTCTTGTTTTTTCTTTCTCTCTCTCTTTTTTCTATATTTCTCTCGTCTTTTTTCTCTCTTAAGTTTGTCTTTTCTTTTCCTCTGTATTCTTTCTTTCTGTTTTCTTTCTATCTTCCTTTCTCTTTTCTTTCTCTCCTCTCTCTCTCTCTGCTTTCTCTTTTTCCTTTCTTTTGTTTTCTTTCTATCTTCCTCTCTCTTTTCTTTCTTTCTCTCTTCTTTCCTTTCTTTTTTTTTCTTCTTTCGTTCTTCCATGCTTTTTCCCCTTT
Source organism: Mastigoproctus giganteus (assembly GCF_048544385.1). Taxonomy (NCBI): domain Eukaryota; kingdom Metazoa; phylum Arthropoda; class Arachnida; order Uropygi; family Thelyphonidae; genus Mastigoproctus; species Mastigoproctus giganteus. Next base: position 19,682,841 of record NC_143575.1, read on the forward strand.
TTTTGACAGTTTTCTTTTCCTCTATCCCCTTTTATCGTTTCCTCTTGTTTTGTCTTTCTATCTCTTTTCTATATTTCTCTTGTCTTTTTTCTCTTTTAGTTCTTTCTTCCCCTGTCTTTTCTTCTCCCTTTCTTTCTCTATTTCCTTTCTCTCTCCTCTGTTTTCTTTGTTCCTTCCTCTCTTTTCTTTCCGTCCCCCTCTATTTTCTTTCCTTCTTTCTCTCCCCTCTTTTATCTTTTCTTTCTCTTTTTGCTTCTTTCTTTCTTTCATGCTTTCCCCCCTTTGTCTTTTTTTCTCTTTCTTCATTTCCCTTTTCGTTTTCTTTTCTCTCTCGTTTCCTTTTTTTCTTGCCTTTTTTCGACGCGCATATGTACAACTGTGATCATGACACCTTTTGAGAAATACCGACCGAATCATTTTATAAAACAACACACTTAACCGTAAAAGGTGTTCAGAATCAGTAGTTTCAAAGTGGTTAATGTTGAGGTAGCGAACGATACTGGCAAGAATGTTCCATAAAATATCAGAAACCCATGAGTCACCCGTTATTTAAAACGGGTTTCTGAGGCAATGTCCTACTTACGTCACAAGCAAGAGGAGGGCCACAAAGAATTTAGTCTTTTCATACAATATAGCATGCTACTGTCGGATTATGTCACACTCATACTAATCTTGATTTCCACAAAGCATAAGACATCTTGTGAAATCTCGCATGGTAGTTTAGGACGAAAGTCAACATGATATAATGCACGAGAGAAATCAGGACTGCCCAAGCGAGCATGATTTTGTTTGGCAGTAACCTGAAGCGAAATATTAGAATAAATCAAGGTAATGGACGAGTTTTCCTCTACCACGAACACGTCCATATCTAGTTAGAAGAAATTACTGGCTTACTATACAGAAAACAAATTACATGGCTTGTAAAATGTAAACATCTTGATTAAATTAAATATGGTAGTGGCAAGGGGAAATTCCTTTTTAAGTGGAATGGCATGGTCAGAGCATTTCTTCCAGTGTGAAACGGGCATTGCTGAACAAGCAGTATGCTTAGACGAAGGAGAAACAAAGATGATACGCCACGTGAAAACAAGATAATTTTAGTTTCAATGATTTCAGAGAGTAAATTGCGATGATCACACAAATGATTGAGTGAAATATGTTGAATAAGCTATTAAGATGCCCAAAAATGGATATAAAGGAGCAGGAAATGAATACCGCCAAACAAAATGGAGCCTTTGGTACATAGAGCTCAGAATCAAATTCTTCTAAGAATTCAATCCAGCAGCGTATTGAGTGCTACTAAGAATCCAGTTTTAAACAAGAATTTGTTTTTCGAAGAAGCAGTAAACAGTGTCACGTGACAATGTTCCTCCAAGATATCGATCTCGAAAACTTGTAGTGCTGTCAAAAAGATTTGTCTCGGTGTTCCAATACACATAAATAGCAACTCCCTTTCGAGTCGCATGCTATTATTACTTAAGTACTGCACGGGAAATTGTGGTTTCACTCTTAAGGAGTACAGAGTACTAGCTGCCTCAAGGTACCAGTCTTTTGGCCAGATTCGAAAGCCATCATACGAATGGGGTAATGGATGAATCTCTGAAATGGTTACCGGATACAGATCCATTAACATCCATCAAGAGGTGGAACCTTAACGTAACAGTTCGAATTGGCGTAATGAATGGCATCGTATTGTGTTCAGTGGCAAGTCTCGGTTATATTTGGGAGATACTGACAGCAGCATTTGCATTCGGAGACACGTTAGTCTAAGGGGCGTTCCACCAGCAGTGCGAGTAACCAATTACACCAGCTGTACGCTACTAGTCATTACCGAAAGTACTTGGACAGACCCATTTTACGTTTTACACATCAGATTTTACTTCTATTTACACACTCCATCAAGACAACGACTGATCACATATCGCACAAATGTCCCGAGTGCCTTCGGTATCTCGATGTACGATTTAGTTTTTCCGGTTTTAATAATAACTTACACTGACTGTTCAAAAAAAAAATTTTTTACAACTATCTGAATTTGCAATTCATTCCTTCAGTACCATTTCTCAGCAGGTTGCTCCACTGGAAAAATTAATTAATATGCACCAACAAAGCCAAGATTTCCACCTACCCCTTTATTAACTAGTATCCAGACACCGAAGTCACAACCAACAGCCTTGAACTGAATAATCAGATTAGTGCGCCCCAGAAGGAACCAGACAACAAAGAAATGGGTGTATTACAATGAGAGAGGCCCATTTTCTAAGTTCTGACCTCTATTCACGCGATAAAATATGAGTGCATTTTGTTTTAAATCAAAGCCCTACAGATGACAAGTTAAAATTAAATTATAAAGATTTAATCAAAGTAGGAGATGTGTGGAGAATAGGAGCACAGATAAATTTCTGTTTACTTTAGTGTTGTGTTATTTTAATTCCACCAACCTTGGGAGAGTATATTCCACTGCATGACTCTTATCCGTTCCTCTCTGTGATCTGCAGGGACAGAACTGTTAACGCGATAGAAAGTTCGATGAATACTGGGTGGCAAATTAATAAGCTCATCCTTACAACGATGTAAAAGCTCTTCTCTTGGCATGCTATCTTCTAGGTCGAGGTCACTGTCTGCAACGTCTTCGTTCATAATCTTTGGAGCAGAAGTAAAACTTCCCATCCTGTAACAAAGAAAAGTTGAAAATATATGAAAAGAAAAGCTAGGAACACGAAGTATCTCAATGAAATCAAAAAAACAAATATTTAAGGAGGATGGTTTAATTACCACTAGGCAGAATGTACAATACAACTAGAGAAACTTCTGCGCCATTATGTCTGTATGTCCATGTGCCGAATTGCATATTTTGCAGACTGAAAACCCGGAATAACTCGCGAGAGGAAAAATCCTAAAAAAAAAAAATTCCTCCGGTCTATGGTAGGACTCGAACCTAGACCTCAACACTATCGTCAAGAGGGATATTCGTATAATTATCATCAGTTTATTTATCCACAAAAGCTAGGACCATCCCGGAACGACTATGTGCCAAGTGGCTGTGCTATTTACAGGCTGAGGTATGAGGTAACACATGTACAATGGATTACAAGTAAAGTACATGCGGGCTCGACCCGGGATATTTACATAGAATTTTACTTTTATATAAAAATTTTAAATAATATACAAAGTTTGAAAATTATAGAGTCTGAAGTTAAACAAACAAAATTATTTGTAGAAAGGCATTCATTGGTCAGGTGCAAGTGTCCATCGCAGATTCATCACCTGATAAGTTTTCTAGAATTTTCTTTTTGTAGAGTTTATCTTCGTAGAATTTACCTGGATGGATGTCTAATTTATTGAAGATCTCAAAGGCTATTGGCAGGAAATATGTCCTTCAGAGAATTAAGATTTGTCAGAGTTAGCCACAGAAGGAGGTAAGAGTCAAGGTGATCTCTTTTCGCCTTCTTCGGTCCACAGATTAATGATGATACAGTTGGGCATCTATTGGCCCCGTTATAAGCCGTGCCACATTCTGCATTCCTCATTTTGTTCCTCATTTCTTGCAGTCATCAGATATCTCCAAGAAGTAGTGTCTAGATTTGTTTGGAGGATGGATTCGGAAATAGTAAGAGGGTTGCCCACCATCCTGTTCATCCATCTTAGAAACCAATATTCCAAACCGAGATACTTGTTTGGGTAGGAGGCAGGAGCAGAGGACCAAATTTCAGAAGCTGCAAGGAAGTTTGAAGCTTTTGTTGTATAAAAGATAAATATATAAAATAAATTACCTACGTCACTTCCTTTTCACGTAGATAACTATCCAAATAACCTTTGAATTTCCCCAAGATAACAGTATCAACCATCCATAGAAGCAAATCTTATTACTGTAATCAGCAACTTGGGTTTAAAAAAACCAAAAAAACCTGCAATTCAGTCTAAATCTCTTCCCCTGTATTTGGGATTTGTGGCCCCGACTCACAGACCTCCCAGTCGTAAAGATCAACAAACGCAAAGTACCTGTTAAATTTATCTGCAACATCATCTGGGTTATCTGACACTTTCCAGTCTTAGATAGCCCAGCTGATTGGAAACTTCAATTACGCAGCTGGAACCCATGCGTAATTTAAATCCTCAATTACACAGTGATTTTACCGGATTTGTTCTTTTCTTCTTTGCATTCACACACGTGAAAACTTCTTGAACCCATTATTTGCTCTGTTAGGCCAAGGCTTTCTGCGTCCTCTCTTTCCATCGTCCAACTTAGGACTCCGTGATTACTCAGTGCTAATTATTTCTGTACTGTCAACCCTTTGGTGTCATCTCTTTCGTAGGTGATGATCAGGTCTAAAAGTATTCTTACATCTAGAAAAGATACTAGCATGTTAATACAAATGATCAATCACGCATTATGAATCCGGAGCACGTAGGTCTCTTTTATTATTAAATGATCAATCAGTTTATTTAAAAATTTTGTTCCTCATATTCGGTTTTCCTTCCACTTGATCCAGTCAATAAAGGGCAAATTGAAATCACCCATGATAAAGCATTCACACTTACACGCCCATCCCATCTGAATGTACAGATTCACGTCTGTTCACAATCCTCTAGTCTGTGGCGTACCTCCGCTCTCATATCTTTCTTTCCAACCAACTTACACGAGCCAGATTTTTATATTAGCATATGTATCTTCTGTGCGACAGCTTTTGTCGTGCTGAGGCTTCTTTTGATAGGCCTCCCCCTGGATAGGAGGAGGGGGCCTATCACAGTTGGTATAATTACCGTACTCCCCACATCAGGTAGAAAAGACCCGAGTTCGAATCCCGTCAATGTCGGGAGGAATTTTTATGGTTCTTTCTCGTAACGTGGCTGGGATAGCCGATCTCAGGTCAGCATGGTTTTTTTTCGAATGGAAATTCGGGTTTTTCGTCCAGCAAACAGACCACAGAACACACGCAATATAGTCTAAGTTGTCGATGCGTCTAAAACCCTAAACAACTAACCAACCTTCTTTTGATAAGAAGCATGAGCCCATTATCCCTTCTATCTTTCCCAATCCTTTCTAAATACATTCCATATGCCACAGTGAAACTGATCATTACCTATTTCTGGTGACATCAAGTTTCTGTTAACTCTAGTTGTCCTAACCAGAGTTCGAATTCACTAATTTTATTGACACACTCCTGATGTTAATGTAGACATAGTTAAGTGCCCTTGAATATTTTACTACTCTGATGCACCAGCTGAAATTACTTTAAGCTTGTTTCCCTAGCATTAAATTTCCATTCGTCTGAAATCACTAACCTCAGCACACCTTGCCAATGACAGCTTCCACAAACAAAAACTCTCAAGATAAGTGAATGCGTTATTTTGTCCCAATTCGTCCGATAACTGCGTACCTCACCCCTGTTTCCCCAACTAATAGTTTACCTGAACCATTAAGTTCTCCTGAAAGGTATAGGCAAATATCCTTGAACCACCTTTGTTTAAATGTATTCCGTCTCTACGAAATGGATTTCTTCCACCTACCAGTGGGGGCCACGCTAATAAAACAAAAAAATTCCACCCAAAAGCCTTGAAGAGTCCCTCCAGTCTTGAATTAATCCACAAGGTTTGTAGCATATAGTCCTAATTGTGTTTGTACTGAATTGCCAATACAAATACAGTCTAACCTAACAGAAAGAAAAAATGAGTGATAAACTGTCATATTGGTACCAAGAACTAACTCCTCTGCCTATGTGTAATATGTCCGCAAATTGCGAGTGCTCTCTGGTCAATTTGTTCTTTTGCTGAACGAAAAACCCAGGGGGGGGGGGGATTGCTATCCACGCTGAAATTCAACCACTGTGTGAAAAAAAGCATAAATATTCCTCGCGTCATTGACGAGATTCAAACACGGGCATTTTTCCACCTGATGTGGGGGAGGACGGTGATTATACCATGCTGCCACACAGACCGAATGAGTGATAGGAAGAAAGAGCAGTGGAGGGAAAGAAAGATGCACAATAGAAGAAAAATTAAGTTACTTACCGCCAGTGAAACGGAATCCGAAGCACAAGCCCGCCAGTTCTGGGTAATTCTTTTTTGGTAGAGGGATTTTTCGAGGAGTTAAAAAGACTAAACCCCCGCCGAAGAGCGAAGCACGGTACTCTATCCGCTAACAAAGACGTGACCCAGAACGATTTCGTGAAATTACGGTAACACAACACCACAAACATAGGGATGGCTGCGGCAGCGTTCTACACACAAACACGACTGAGACTTTGATATGTGTGAAATGCAAACATTCCTACAGAAGGTTAAACATAGATCTCATTGGGCGTAAAAACTGATGAAAGCTTGTATTGACTTTGAACCCAGTAGTGTGATGAAAGTCGAAGATAAAACAGACAATATCAGTACTTCTGTATGAAACGAAATATCGACAGAAATTAATACGAACAAATTGATAACATCTGCTAACGTCTGAATGACAAAAGATATTCTGGGATATATGTATACATTTAGAGATAATTTTACACCAAAAACGGTATGCAATAGTCTACACTGATACCACCGTATCATCCATTCAGTGGTTGATCAATCCAATGACGTGCATTAAAATCCGGAAGGGGTTGCGAAATATTTTCGGAAGTTTTGAAGAAAATTATGAAAATATTAAAACATTATGCATTTAAAATTAGCTGCATAAATCTGGAAATATTTAGGGTAAAGTTGTTCCAATACGACAAAATATTTTAATTGGACGTAACATGGTGAGTTTCTAATGGTATGAGCGGTCCAGTCAGCACTAAAAGGACATACCCATACCATGATACTACTCCAGCCGCTTGAGCGGTGGACAAGAAATCTGGATGCATGGCTTCATGATGTTCACGCCACACTTTCACCTTACAATTGGTGAAAAAAGTGTAAACCGAGACTCGTTAGACCACATGATCTTCTCTACTGTTTCACAGTCCAGTCTTGGCAGCACACCATTCCAGTCTAATCTTTCGATTTTTTTTACAGAAAGCAATGGCTTACATATAGGCACACGACTACCAAATCCAAGGTTGTTAAAGTCCCGCCACCTACTTCGGTTGGAAATTGGTCTTTCTTTGTTTCAAATGAATTTTCAGTCATTTGATGCACACTGAATCTTCTATTCATAATGTCAAAGTCACAATTTGCTTTAAATTCCTGCTTTTCGTTCTTGAAAAAGGTATAGGCAGTATGGCACTCCCTACGAGTTACAGGGAGGGGAAAACGTTTCCCCACTCTACAATCGTATTGAGAAATGGATTCATTTCAGCAATGATGAAATCAGATATAATCTGATCCGATAAAGATAAAATTTATTCAATAGGACAATTTGGTCTAGTTTTCAGTTTCGCTCCTTGCTTTTCCTTATCCGTCTTTCAATCTATGTTATCCGATGAAACTGGTGTATGTATCAATGTTGTTGTTGTTGTTGTAATAGGGTTTTAGGAGCATCAGCAACTAAGGCCATATTGCTCCATGTACATTATCTGAAAACTGTGTGTGTTCTGAGGTCGATTTTCTGTTTGTTGGACGAAAAACTCGAGTTTCCGGGAGAAAAAAAACCATGCCACCCTCGCCTGAGACCGAATTCCCTCCATCATCGACGGGACTCGAACTGAAGTCTTTTCCACCAAAAATGTGGGTTCAGGGAGGACGGCGATCCAACAAACTGTGCTACCCACGAGGGCGTACATATCATGTGGATATTTTCATTAATGGTGAAAATGAATGAATAAAAGAAACCTTTTTCCCTTCAGCTACACTTTGACTCACTCCAGATTTCCGGCTACTCTATATTCACGGGAGCTTGTTTCTCTAAGTTTAATTGGGACTACTGAGGCTACTCATTATGCATTGTACTGTAGTAGAGATAATTAGCCTGAAAATCAAGCTTCGAAGAAGTATTGCGTGACCAATGCATAATCAGTAGCAATAGGGCCGATAATCACAATGAAAACTATCATTACAGGGTAACCTGGCTAAACTACTACCATTTCTCATACTTCCTTGGAGTTCTGGCTAAAAGACATTAAAATTAATTATATGCTACTCAAATTATTATAAATTTATTTGAGACGATAAATAATGCGCTTCTGATGATAGTCCACCAATGCTCATTTGGAAGACGTAACCATTCAAACGAAAGGAAGGATTTCGTTTTATATTTTATTTTAAACTGATTACGAAAGCAACACACGTAACAAAATAACAATCACCTTACAGAGGCACCTGTTTAATAAAAAAGGGCCTGCGGATGTCAGAACGCGAGTGTCCCAACCACCGTGTTCTTGGTGAGTCACCACTGAAAGAGACGTGCGATTTCTACAGCCTTATTACAAGGGTTTCGTGCGCCACCAGACTCTTGTCAAGGAGCAGGAAGTACGCATTTTACGATACTCATTAATTCGGGCATTAACACTTTGTGAACAAGAAAAACTATTTGTAATGTCTAGGACAGTTTGGTCAACTACGGAAATGAAAATGTATATCTCCTCTATTTTACGTAAGCCAGCGATGTCCAACTTTTGGTGTTGAGTACAATCGGAAGTCTGCTATTGGTTGATCAGAGAAGAGGACCTCTTTTGCATGTCTTACTGTGTTTTCTGTATTTTTGGCTAGTGTATGTAGTACAGTATTAGTATAACCAAGTAGTGCAAGGAAGCCACAGGCTTTTGCTGCACCGGCCAAAAAGTAGATAAAATACAATTATGCATTTCTCCTCTCATGTAGGTAACTATCCAGCTGATCTTTGAATTTCTTCGAACTATCAGCCTCAACTATCTGCAGAAGCAACATGTTTCAGCAATCAATGATCCGCTGGATAAATGAAAATTCCTATAATCTAGTCTAAACCTCCTCCCCTGAAATTTCAAATAATGGTCCCTGGTTCTGTGATTCTTTATAATATTGAAAATTCTGAGTTCATTCATTTTATTAATCCTCTCAGAGCCTTATAAACCTCAATCAGGTCCCCTCTAAGGTGCCTGATTGCCAGGCTCTGTAGCCCACATAATCGGAATCTTTCCTCATACAGTCGCCCATATTCCAATCTCACAAGGCGAGTTGCCCGTCTTCTGATCCTTTCAAAAAGGTTAATGTCTTTTTTATATGACGTCTCCATACTTGGACACCGTATTCCAAATGCGGTCTTACAATTGCCTCATACAATATTGGGAACCTCCTATCTGTACAGGATATTGTCCGATAAATCATCGATAGGTCACTGAGTTTTCCTGGCCGCCTCTCTACACTGCTCCCAGATATAGCCTTCTCTTCCTCTACTGTTTTTAATTGAACCCCACCAAGGTTATAAGTTATTTTGGGGTTGATATTCCCAAAGTTTTTCATTGCATTTTGCTGCATTAAAACATAGCTACCACCACTTTTCTGACCATTTTTGAAGACAGTTAAAGTCATCCTGAAGGAGTACTGCTTAGCACACCTTCAGGATGACTTGTGACTCCCAATCTTTACGTCGTCTTTATTCCTTCGTTGATGTCATTTATGAAAATTGGAAACAACAGTAGTCCAAGAACCGATTCTTGGGAATTCCACTTCTGACGTTACACCAATCTGAGGAATATCCACTAAGGAATATCTTCTGCACTGCAGCAAATCTGCAAGCCATCTTAGAATCTTTGCAGTAATTCCAACATGTTCTAACTTGTACAGTAACCTCTCACGAGGATTCTAGTACTAGTTCTAATAGGGTTTTACGAGCATCAGCGACTAAAGCCATATTTCTCCGTATATACTGTCTGTAAATTGTGTGTTCTGTGGTCAATTTTCTGTTTGCAGGAAGAAACCCTGAGTTTTTGGGAGAAAAGGCCATGTCATCCTCGTCTGAGACAGACTAACTCAGTCACATTTGTGAAAAAAGGCCCATAAAAATTCCTCACGTCATCGATGAAGCACGAACTCGGGTCTTTTCCACCAGGTGTGGAGAGGACGGCGATTCTACCAATTGTGCTACCCAAGAGGGTTCTCACGAGAGACTGAGTCAAATGCCTTGCTAAAATCCAAATAAACTATGTCGAAATTGTTCCCAAATTAGTTAAACATGATTTTCCCTTAATAAAATCATATTGTGCCTTTCATAATGCTATTTATTTTTAAATTTCCCTGGACTGCTCTCTTAATCATTGCCTCTAAGACTTTCCCTACTAATGAAGTCAGTTACTGGTCTGTAGTTACCGACTTCACTGTTAGTGGATGAACATCGGCGTGATAGACTAAAGTCCTCCCGAAATCGGATGGAAAAAGGCCAGGTTCGAGTCCCGTGAGTGAAGCAAGTAACTTTTATCGACGTTTCCCTCGCGGCTGAGTTAGTCGGTCTTAAGAGAGAGCATAGCAAAGTTTGTTATACGTGAAAAGTCGGGGTTTTTGTCCAAAAAAACACGAAAACTGACCAGGGAATCCGGTCAGTTTTCGTGTTTTTATGGATATAAAAGGTTTATTATATCCATAAAGGTTTATGGATATAATAAACCTTTTATATCCATAAACGGTAATACAATATAAAGGTGGTAATAATTGAAGTGCGTCATTTTGGCAACCTGTAGGAGGAAAACATGAATTGTCCAAAGATGAATTATGAACTGCTTGTCTAGACAATGCGGAAACAAAAGGCACAAAAGAGTTACAAGAGAGGCACAAGGGTGCGTTTGGCACTGCATTCAACCACACATCCGATAATGAAAATGTGCATTTACATTTATTTATTTGATCCAGTTACAGTTCAGTACAAGGAAGCTACAGTTTGTGAAGACACAAATGCTTGATATAACAGCCATCTATATTATGAATGTTTTGGAAGAACTAGTCAACTGTTCCCCAAAGCTTGTTACAGGAAATATTAACATGTCTTGTGATGCTTTCCTTTAAGTCAGCCAAACTGAATATAGTTTCTATAAATCCTGTCCCTGAGTAATCCTCACAACTGGAAGTCACGACGATCGACGATTACAGTCTTGAGAGTTTAAATGACGAGCCACATTTAACAATGTGGTATTTGTTAAATGCTGACGCCTCATATCCTTAATTGCTTTGTTATTTAGCACACACGTACATCTTATAGCCAGAAAGGAGCCTCATCAGTCCGTAAGATGTTCCAAGGCCACATTCACCCGTCTCCATCACATGAAAAAACCATATAGTAGAGTAAGTGTGTTATTGGGGATCACGTGAGTTGATTTCAATTGCGATTTCCATAAAAGAACCGAATAAAGAGAGAGAGAGGCACGCATTTTTAAAACCATCCTTTAGGATTCTTCAAGGTCGCCACCAGCGATCTATAGTACAGTACATCTCCTATCCATAGGCCATTAACCACCAAGGTAAGGTCACATCGATTGCCACAGCTCTCAACCTTGTATAAGAGCCTTGTCTGGTTACCTCCTCACAGAAAGTACAATATCTAGGACGTTGATCTCGTAGGATCCTTGAATTCCTCCGAATGAAGATAGGTAAACATAAAAAAGCTATACACAGAGAGGAAAATTCATTAAGGAAATATATATATATATTTTTTTTTGTAGCGATGCCTTGAATTTTTATTATTTGACCAATTTGAAAATAACATAAAAAAAATTTTAAATAATTTCTTCAATCTTTAGAAATGTTTTTCAAAAGAACTTTGGCTATATACAGTGATGGCCAAATATTAATTTGCTATAACTGACAGTAAATTCATTTCAAATACTTTCTGATAGTATTGTAATTTTATTCAAAAAAAGAATCGTGGTACTCAGTTCACACACACACACACACACACACACACACACGCAGAGAGAGAGAGAGAGAGAGAGAGAGAGAGAGAGAGAGAGAGAGAGAGAGAGAGAGAGAGAGAGACTAGCTAGCATTTCCTAGGATTAACAGTTTGCTGTTCAAGGGCATCTACTTCCATTTAGGGCAAAATAGATTAATTCCACTATATAATCCTTATCCGGCGAAGTGACATAAGTATAGAAGCATACAGTTACGTATCAAAAACAACCATAACAGAAAGATTAAAACTGAAGTGGGTCACTTCAATTTTCAGAATATGCGAGGAGGATTTAAAAGTGATGGATTTCTCTTGTTACCATTAAAAGGAAAGGATATTTCTAAATTGTATTCATGGCAAGGCAAAGTTTACGAACTAATGACAGATACTGTAATTAATATTCTGGTGTAGAGAGACGTCCAAAAAGCAGTATTAACACCAAAAACAAAACCTTCATTTACAAATACTTGACTGTGCATTTCATCAAAGTAGTCTCTGATCTCCTATACAGCTGGAGCTTAAAATGTGCAAGTGGAGTGGAGGGTGCTGATACCATGAGCAGCTTGGCTTTGTTGCAGAGCGGAGCGCTAACTATCTACTGCTCATGTGGAGTTTTTTTTTTTAAATGCATAATAATTGGATTGAATGGCACATGGGCTCATCATAGTCAGAGTTCGCTCATCATCGGCGCTACCCAAGTCTCTTCATCAAAAAAATAATAATAATAATAAATAAATAATAAACAAGTACGGAATGTCAAAGTGGCGCTGGTTACTGCGTACAGCTACCAGCAGTGATCAGCATCACCTTTTGTACTCCACGATCTCCTGGATACAACGCCACTCGTCTTGCATAAGATGCAAAATGTTATGCGTTTGTGGAAATATGAAGCTTTTGAGAGCCCATTCTTCAACCATGAGTTTTTGGTGACTGATTTGTTCCACTAGGTGGAACCAGACATACTAAGAGCAACAGATCGCTCCCATGAATTTTACCGTCAAACACTTGTAAATAAATATTTTTTCCTTTCAATCAGCTTTGAATTGCCACTACTTTTTGAACAACCCTTATAGTTCACTTTATTTCCACTGTACCGAACAATGAGAACAGCTTGCGTTTCAAACTTCAAACGATTTTATATTTTTATACCTGTTTTCAAAAAGTAATTATTCTATTAATTGGTGTTTATTCGCAGCTACTCATGATTAGTGTTCGAACAACCTTTATCACTTTGAGATTTTTTACCAGAGCGAAAAGCAACTACTGTACAGTTTTTTCTTTTTTTTTAACAGCTCCGACTCCAAGCCTTTTAGAAACTTCTCCAACTTAATTACAAAACCGCAACAATTTCTCTTCTCCATGTTAAACAGGACTGACACTGATAAGGCTATAACCGCAACAAACTTTTTTGCACATTAGGCAACGCCCCATACCAGTTGTTACGGTAATACACATAAGTACCAGACATCAGCTAAACGAATCACGTCAATAATTTCCTGGAATGGACGTGATATTTTAATAATCCCATAGAAAAAAAAATAATAAATAAATAAATAAATCTGGTGACGTGAGCGACAAAGACGCGCGATCTTTGGTGAGTTTGTTTTAATTTGGGAATTTCTTAACTCCAAGGGAATAATGTCCAGAAATACAATCCTGGATGAAAAAGGGTCCAACAGTCTTCTCAGAGAGAGAGTTAAATTCCTTTCAAATTCAATGCTAGGCTACTCATTGGTCCAATAAACACAGTCACACTCGCTGATCAGGAAAATTGCCTCAGACTACAAGATGTCAAATTTTCATTATTTTCGAAAATCTGAAGAATCTTCTGCACATTAAACTCTCCTATCCGGATCATCCTCATTAGACATCAATTTTAAATGCAAACCTCCTTCTTTCCTGAATCTTTTAAAATTTTTCCTACGGAATTTTGGAGTATCTTAAAAAAACCACGAGGACTACAATAAACGCAAGGATATTAAATTTATCAGAATCACAAACTTCAAAGTCAGTGAACTTTAAAATTCCTTTTTTACATTTCAAATTCTTTCAAATCGTATGGCGTAAATAAAGGATACAAAGTTGTTCAGAGTCAATCGAGTCTACACATCTGGTTCTGAAACTGCAGGTGTAACATTATCTGATGTGCAAGAAAAGAAGTCGACTTAGACAGACAAAAAAAATAAATAAATAAAAAAGATCGTACATCGAAACTCCAAAGTGCAGTACCTGTATGCAGTTTTGGTGTATTCGGCTGAGGGGAACTTGATTCGCTGACGACAACTTCCCTGCAAGTACGAGTGCCTGAAGCGTTTGTTTGACAAGCAAAATCCCCGGAATTACTTTCGATTACTGTCTTCACACTCACTGGAACTGAGAGGACTTTGATATTTGCAGTTGATCGAAAGGGAACTTTGTATTCCAATGCTTATCAAAGCAATCGCGAGGTGGAATTGCAACCAATAAGGATTCTAATCGTAACATTTTTCACAAATGTTATCATACTGAAAAAATAATACTGAAAAAATACTTCAAATAAGCGCCAAGTAAAAAAAAAAAAAAAAAATGTCCGTCCTATTATAATACAATGCGATCTCTAACAGGATATCTGATTTTGGGTTTTAAAGCAAATTTTTACCATTTTATTCCTTAACTGCAATCATGGGTAAATTAAAATTCCAAATTAAATATTCAAAACACATTCGACTTATCGGAATAGAAAACCGAAGGGAAACTTTGCTCAAAGAACTTAAGACAATTTTGTACAGCCTAATCAAAAATTACCAATAAAAACTAACAAACTTACTGATAATTACAACTCAAAATAAACAAATAATTTTGCAAAACAGGTATATTCTATTTCATATGTTAAAAATTACTAATACATGCAAAATGGCCGAAACCCAGTAAAGTTCTGAACTGATTTTGTGATGACTTAAGATAGATTTTTGATTTCCGTTCCTTTAATGGACTATTTCTTGACTCATAGAGAGCCCCAGTTAAAAGAGACCTATATTATATTCTAGACGATATGCCCACTCTTGCTGAAAGGGTCTTACCTTTGATAACATTAGTCATCTGCTGTCAGCCCTGCCACAGACTGCTACATTTTAGATCTAGTACTAATTAAGACTTCATATTTCACATCTAAATCAAAACTGTTTTGCTAGGCACAGGTATACACCATCCCATTGTAATATTTTTTCTTAAAATTCAATCGCACAGTGTGGTATCCAAAAAAGACGAAAAATGCGCCAGCTCAAGGGCATGCTACAATAGCATACCTTTATAAAAATATAAAGGTATGCTATTATTTGTACTGTAACGATTTTAGTGAAGGGAGTCACAGGGATACCAGCAGGACTAAGTAGCCTGAAAGGATATAGGCAATGAAACTTTCTACGCATCCAGCGACACACAAAAGCTATTCCCAATCATTTTGGCCATTTTCTACCTACTCCCACATTCTAAGCGTTGCCTTTACTTGCTCATTTACACATTTATGATCAAATGAAAAATTACCTGACTAAATACATGAGAATCGCCTTGGGTGGCGGTATCCTATCATCCTCCTCAACATCAGCCATGTTGGGTAAGCGGTAGCAGGTGATGAGCTAATGCCGGAGGAAACTCAAGAAAAAGAATGGGTGCTGGCAGAACCGGCGAAGTGGCCTTCCTTTAAAGACTGCAGTCAGCTGTGATCTGGAGAGAGAGAGAGAGAGAGCGTAGAAACCGGTCTGGTTTAAGTAAAAGTCGTCGTACGGAAGTTCTAGTAGCGGGCTAGTTACGATGGAGTGCAGACGTCCGGACAGTTTATTTGTCGACTTCTTAACTAATGCTCCTCTTGTTCCTTGACGAAGTGAGA